>NC_069505.1:37049559-37069559 GCF_027579735.1 Bombina bombina
CTTCTTTAACAATAAGAACTCTAAAATTGTGTTCCAAACTGCAGAGATTAAGTTTTACATTTAAAGGGACAGAAAACCCACATTTTTTCTTTCATGATTTAGGTAGAACAAACAATTTGAAACAACTTTCCAGTTTACTTCTATTATTAACTTTGCTTCATTCTCTTGGTATCATTTGTTGAAGGAGCAGCAATGCACTACTGGTTCCTAACTGAACACATGGGTGAGCCAATGAAAATCAGTGTATTTATATGCAGCCACCAATCAGCAGCTAGAGTCTAGATTCTTTTGCTGCTCCTGAGCTTTCCTAGATAAACCTTACAGCAAAGGATTACAAGAGAAGGAAGGGAATTAAATACAAGAAGTAAATTGGAATGTTGTTTAAAATTGCACGCTCTGTCTAAATCATGAATGTCTAATTATGACTTTACTGTCCCTTTAATCGCAATATTGAATCTGCGACTCTCCCTGCAGTGCTGTTCCCTATTTATCTGACTTTGGGCATTAATGTACTTTTCTACAGGTCTGAAATGTGTTCGCAAATGAGTTGTACTTGCAAGTGATCCTCACTGGAGATTTGTTTTTGCTTAAACCGTGTTATATAAACTTAAAAACATTATACATTTTAGTTTTACATTTACTCAAATGTCTATATCCTCTATTTTAAAAGAGAGGTTCTGATTAGCAGTTTAAAACAGGCTCATGTTTTGGGATTATATGAGAAGATAACTGAGACGACTTTTCATAGCTAGTGATTTGTCACGTTCCTGTATATATATATATATATATATAAAGCTGTTAAATTACACAAATAAAAAAGAAAGACAAAATGCACATAATACAACCTAGGGGTCAGCTCTCTAAAGCTCACGGTTTAGGCGAGATTATCTATACTGGTCAATCAGTGCTGCTATTGAGGTACTTCAAAGGATTCTGGAGAGACAAATTGTACATGTGTATCTGGCTATGGGGTGTAATCAGTGGTCAGATTACGAAATGTAAGCAACAGGTTCTCTATGACACAAAACCTTTACACTTTTTACATTTTAGGAACAGGTTCTTAAGAATTGGTGAGAATCGGTTGAATCCCACTACTGGGCGAAACCCACATTTCTGTATGTGAAGGAGAAACACATTAATTACAAAATACTGCTTAATAAAATAAGCAGTTTAAAACGTTTTTTGAAAGTATGATGTAAAAATCATAGTACGCATTAAAATTCATATTAAATGTATGCAGAAAAAATGTTTGTTATTATTTATTTTGTCCCCTTTTCATTAAATTTAGCACTGAAAATTGAGCAATTTATAATGCTCAAAACTTAAAATGCACCTTCGGATAGCACAAGGTTAACCCTGCTACATATATGTCCCTAATTGGCTCTATCAAATAAGACTTGTTGTCTGCAGACTAAGGTCTAGATCACGCTAACTGTTGCCCTCTAGCAATGTTGGATATTTTCTGGATTTTGCTTGCACACTAACTTTTTACTTTCAACACCTAAGACAAGCCCAACCCAAAGCTTGCAAAAAGCACTAAATAGTGCTCCACTCGTAATCTAGCCCTAAGTGGGCTGAACAGGGGAGTTCCTTGTGCATGTCTGAAGTTCTCTCACAGATTTTATTGTTTCTCTAAGCATTTATTCCTGCAGCTCTCACTCTTTTATTTAGCAAATATATGCTAAATAAGAAGCAAATGCAAGTTAAAGTACAATGAAAACATCACAGTTTAGTTTGCATTTACTTAATGGGACAGTCAACACCAGCATTTTTGTTTTTTAAAAAGATGGATAATCCCTTTATTACCCATTCCACAGTTTTGCATAACCAACACAGTTATAATAATACACTTTTTACCTCTGTGATTACCTTGTATCTAAGCCTCTGCAAACTGCCCCCTTAGTTATTTTGACAGACTTGCATTTAAGCCAATCAGTGCTCGTTTCTAGGAGCTTCACGTGTGTAAGCTCAAAGTTATCTATATGAAACACAAGAACTAACGCCCTCTAGTGGTGAAAAATTGACCAAATGCATTCAGATTAGAGGCGGCCTTCAAGGTCTAAGAAATTAGTATATGAACCTCCTAAGTTTAGCTTTCAACTAAGAATACCAAGAGAACAAAGCAAAATTGGTGATAAAAGTAAATTGGAAAGCTGTTTAAAATTACATGCCCTATTTGAATCATGAAAGTTTTTTTTTTACTTGACTGTCTCTTTAAAAAAAATTATATTAGTCTCAGGTGCTTCCTGCTAAATTTTCTCTCCCCTGCAAGATGCTCCATCCCAGAGAGCGTCATTACTTTCTATAGGAGGCAGCTCACCACTTAATGGAACTTTTAAGTTCAATCCCTTTAGTGAGAACTGTCCATGTGAGTGTAAGTGTAATATTTAATAACTTCATGCTGACATGAAATATTAGAATCTGACCTTTATTTTTATCTCCTTGTCAAATGTTTCCATCGACTCTAGTGGCTCTATATTTTCATTTTTTTTTTTTTTTTTCATTTAGACATTTTTTTATTTAAATTTTGAGAAGCAACCATTTTCACCTAAAATATGTCAAATATCTCAAAAAAAAGTCTAAATCAAATGTACTTTTAAAAAAAATATATATTATTATTGCATTGGTATTAATTAATTGTATCCAATTCTAGTTATCCAATCTAGAGTTAGAGTCTGCAATTACCCCTCAATCTGCAAAGTACAAGGTCCACAGCACCGTATTACAGCATATTGTACTTTATCTATACATCTTCATTGGAACATTTCGGGTCACACACCCTTAAAGGGACAGGAAACCTCCAAATTTTATTTCATGATTTGGATAGAACATACAATTCTAAACAGTTTTCCAATTTACTTCTATTATAAAATTTGCTTCATTCTCTTGTTATCCTTTGCGGAAGGGGCAGCATTGCACTACTGGCAGTCAGCTGAACCCATCTAGTCAGCCAATCACAAGAGACAAATGGGTGCAGGCACCAATCAGCAGCTAGCTCCCACTAGTGTAGGATATGTGCGTATTCTTTAAAAAAAGAAGTGCATTTAAAAGTGTCTTAAAAAAACATAATTTATGTAAGAACTTACCTGATAAATTAATTTCTTTCATATTGGCAAGAGTCTATGAGCTAGTGACGTATAGGATATACAATCCTACCAGGAGGGGCAAAGTTTCCCAAACCTCAAATGCCTATAAATACACCCCTCACCACACCCACAATTCAGTTTAATGAATAGCCAAGTAGTGGGGTGATAAAGAAAGGAGTAAAAAGCATCAACAAAGGAATTTAGAAATAATTTTGCTTTATAAAAAAAAAATTATAACCACCATAAAAAAGGGGGTGGGCCTCATGGACTCTTGCCAATATGAAAGAAATGAATTTATCAGGTAAGTTCTTACATAAATTATGTTTTCTTTCATGTAATTGGCAAGAGTCCATGAGCTAGTGACGTATGGGATAGCAATACCCAAGATGTCTAAGATTCTAAAAGATTGCCAAGAGAATTTATGAGAAGAACTCCATGAAATGTAAGTCTTCCAAACTTGATAATAAATCTTTCTAGAAACAGATTTACGAGCCTGCAACATAGTATTAATCACTGAGTCAGAGAAACCTCTATGACTAAGTACTAAGCGTTCAATTTCCATACCTTCAAATTTAATGATTTGAAATCCTGATGGAAAAATGGACCTTGAGATAGAAGGTCCGGCCTTAATGGAAGTGGCCAAGGTTGGCAACTGGACATCCGAACAAGATCCGCATACCAAAACCTGTGAGACCATGCAGGAGCCACCAGCAGCACAAATGATTGCTCCATGATGATCTTGGAGATCACTCTTGAAAGAAGAACTAGAGGCGGCAAAAAGCAGGCTGATAACACCATGGAAGTATCAATGCATCCACTGCTTCCGCCTGAGGATCCCTGGGCCTGGACAGGTACCTGGGAAGTTTTTTGTTTAGTTGAGATGCCATCAGATCTATTTCTTGAAGCCCCCACATCTGAACAATTAAAGAAAACACATCTGGGTGGAGTGACCATTCTCCCGGATGTAAAGTCTGACGACTGAGATAATCCGCTTCCCAATTGTCTATATCTGGGATATGATCCGCAGAAATTAGACAGGAGCTAGATTCCGCCCAAACAAGTATCAAGATACTTCTTTCATAGCTTGAGGACTGTGAGCCCCACCCTGATGATTGACATATGCCACAGTTGTGATATTGTCTGTCTGAAAACAAATGAACAGTTCTCTTTTCAACAGAGACCAAAACTGAAGGGCCCTGAGAATTGCACAGAGTTCCAAAATATTGATTGGTAATCTCGCCTCTTGAGATTTCCAAACCCCTTCTGCTGTGAGAGATCCCCAAACAGCCCCCCAACCTGAAAGACTTGAATCTGTTGTGATCACAGACCAGGTTGGACGAATGAAAGAGGCCCCTAGAATTATACGATGGTGATCTAACCACCAAGTCAGAGAAAGTCGAACATTGGGATTTAAGGATATTAATTGTGATATCCTTTTTAATCCCTGCACCATTGGTTCAGCATACAAAGCTTGAGAGGTCTCATATGAAAACGAGCAAAGGGGATCATGTCCGATGCTGCAGTCATGAGACCTAAAACTTCCATGCACATAGCTACTGAAGGTAATGACTGAGACTGAAGGTTCCAACAGGCTGCAACCAATTTCAAACGTCTCTTGTCTGTTAGAGAAAACGTCATGGACACTGAATCTATCTGGAAACCTAAAAAGGTTACCTTTGTCTGAGGAATCAAAGAACTTTTTGGTAAATTGATCCTCCAACCATGTCTATGAAGAAACAATACTAGTTGATTTGTGTGAGATTCTGCAGAACATAAAGACTGAGCGAGTACTAAGATATCGTCCAAATAAGAAAACACCACAATACCCTGCTCTCTAATTTCAGAGAGTAGGGCACCGAGAACCTTTGAAAAGATTCTTGGAGCTGTCGCTAGGCCAAAAGGTAGAGCAACAAATTGTTAATGTTTGTCTAGAAAAGAGAATCCCAGGAACTGATAGTGATCCGGATGAATCGGAATATAAAGATATGCATCCTGTAAGTCTATTGTGGACATATAATGCCCTTGCTGAACAAAAGGCAGAATAGTCCTTATAGTCACCATCTTGAAAGTTGGTAATCTTACATATCAATTCAAAATCTTTAGATCCAAAACTGGTCTGAATTAATTTTCTTTCTTTGGGACAATCAATAGATTTGAATAAAACCCCAGACCCTGTTCCTGAAACGGAACTGGCATGATTACCCCTGATAACTCCAGGTCTGAAACACACTTCAGGAAAGCCTGAGCCTTTACTGGGTTCGCTGGAATGTGTAAGAGAAAAAATCTTCTCGCAGGCAGTCTTTCTCTGAATACTATTCTGTACCCCTGAGAGACAATACTCTGAATCCAATGATTTTGGACCAAATTGATCCAAACATCTGAAAAATTTGAATCTGCCCCTACCAACTGAGCTGGAATGAGGGCCGCACCTTCATCCAAACTTGGGGGCTGGCTTTGATCTCTTAAATGGCTTGGATTTATGCCAATTTGAAGAAGGCTTCGAATTGGAAACAGATTCCTTTGGGGAAGGATTAGATTTCTGTTCCTTATTATGTCGAAAGGAAAGAAAACGGTTAGAAGTTTTAAATTTTCCCTTAGGTTTTTTATCCTGAGGCAAAAAAACTACATTTCCCCAGTGACAGTTAAAATTATTGAATCCAACTGAGAACCAAATAATTTATTACCTTGGAAAGAAAGAGATAACAATCTGGACGTCATATCAGCATTCCAAGATTTGAGCCACAAAGCTCTTCTAGCTAAAATAGATAAAGACATATATCTAAAATCAATTTTGATGATATCAAAAATGGCATCACAAATGAAATTATTAGCATGTTGAATCAACTTAATGCTAGACAAATCATGATCCAATACTTGTTGCGCTAAAGTTTCCAACCAAAAAGTTGAAGCAGCTGCAACATCAGCCAAAGAAATTGCAGGCCTAAGAAGATGACCTGAAGTCAAGTTTCCTAACTAAAGGATCTTTAAAAGAAGTACTATCTTCCGTAGAAATAGTAGTACGTTTAGCAAGAGTAGAGATAACCCTATCAACTTTGAAGATCTTTTCCCAAAACTCCAATTTAACTGCTGGCAAAGGATACAATTTTTTAAACCTTGAAGAAGGAATAAAAGAAGTACCAGGCCTAGTCCATTCTTTAGAAATCATATCAGAAATAGCATCAGGAACTGGAAAAACCTCTGGAATAACCACAGGAGGTTTATAAACAGAATTTAAACGTTTACTAGTTTTAATATCAAGAGGACTAGTTTCCTCCATATCCAATGTAATCAACACTTCTTTTAATAAAGAACGAATATACTCCATTTTAAATAAATAAGAAGATTTGTCAGTGTCAATATCTGAGGCAGGATCTTCTGAATCAGATAGATCCTCATCAGAGAAGGATAAATCAGTATGTTGCCGGTCATTTGAAATTTCATCAACTCTATGAGATTTTTAAAATACCTTTTACGTTTATTAGAAGGCGGAATAGCAGACAAAACCTTCTGAATAGAATCAGAAATAAATTCTTTTAAATTTACAGGTATATCTTGTGCATAAGATATTGAGGGAACAGCAACAGGTAATGAACTACTACTGATGAATACATTTTCTGCATGTAAAAGTTTATCATGACAACTATTACAAACCACAGCTGGAGGTATAATCTCCACAAGTTTACAACAAATGCACTTAGCTTTGGTAGAACTGTTATCAGGCAGCAGGGATTCAACAGTGAATTCTGAGACATGATCAGATTGAGACATTTTGCAAATGTAAGAGAAAAAAACAACATATAAAGCAAGATTATCAATTTCCTTATATGGCAGTTTCAGGAATGGGAAAAATGCAAACAGCATAGCCCTCTGACATAGAAAAAGGCAAGAGGCGAATAGGAATGGGGTCTTAAATAATGAAAATATTTGGCGCCAAGTATGACGCACAACAAACAGAAAAATATTTTTTGGGGCCAAAAACGTCCGGAAACGACACACTCGCATCATAGATGACGCAACCTTGTGAAGGACTCAGCGTCAACTAAGACGCCGGAAATGACGAATTTGCGTCAACTAACGTAACCGCGCCAAAAAATCTTGTGCCAAAAATGACGCAATAAACTTTGGCATTTTGCGCCCTCCCGAGCCTAATTCTGCCCACGAATTTAAAAGACAGTCAATTTGAAAAAGAGACTATACCCCAGGTAAGAAATACATTTTCATAAAAACGCATTTCCCAGATATGAAACTGACAGTCTGTAAAAGGAAATATACTGAAAACCTGAATCATGGCAAATATAAGTACAACACATATATTTAGAACTTTATATAAATACATAAAGTGCCAAACCATAGCTGAGTGTGTCTTAAGTAATGAAAACATACTTACCAAAAGACACCTATCTACATATAGCAGATAGCCAAACCAGTACTGAAACGGTTATCAGTAGAGGTAATGGAATATGAGAGTATATCGTCGATCTAAAAAGGGAGGTAGGAGATGAATCTCTACGACCGATAACAGAGAACCTATGAAATAGATCTCCGTGAGGAAAACCATTGCATTCAATAGGTGATACTCCCTTCACATCCCTCTGATATTTACTGTACTCTGAGAGGAATCGAGCTTCAAAATGCTGAGAAGCGCATATAAACCACCTCCATAGGAGGCAAAGTTTGTAAAACTGAATTGTGGGTGTGGTGAGGGGTGTATTTATAGGCATTTTGAGGTTTGGGAAACTTTGCCCCTTCTGGTAGGATTGTATATCCCATACGTCACTAGCTTATGGACTCTTGCCAATTACATGAAAGAAATACACGCTCTATATGAATCATGCAACTTTATTTTTGACTTTCCTATCCCTTTAATCATGTTTATTTGCCACATGTGTACACTGCCCATTGCAATAAGTATGATTAAGGGTGTGGGACCCGAAATGTCACTTGTCCTGTACCTATGAAGATGTCTTAATAAAGTACAGTTTACTATAATACGGTGCTGTTTGGACTTTGTACATTGAAGGCAAAACAATGGTGGTTTGGTGGTGTAACAAATAGAATTATACATTATATATATAGTTTTCAGAGGACACAAAAGGAGGAGTGTAGGTATGAGGACACAATCTACTTCATCCGAGGGACTGTCTTTGAGAAAGCGCCATCAAGGCGTGAAACATGTCAGTTGACGTAGGTTGTGTCCTCACTACCTACACACCTCTGTTTGTGTCCTCTGAAAACTGTAAGTTGTACAGTTTTCCAATAAATTTTTGAGTTTTTTTAACTTTATACTAGTGCAATGGTGGTATTGTTGCTTTGATACTTTGGCTACCCACACGCTTGGAAGATTCCTCCTTGTTTATGTTATACACGTTGTGGTTGGCGTGCTTTTCCAGCTGGCGAAACACCGGCTGATTTCTTTCCTCAGTGACTGGGTTTCACAGTGATTTCAGCTATAGGAGTTCTTACCTATTGAACTTATTATATACATCATGGAAACTGGGCATAGCAGATTGCTAAGTAGGATTTAAAGGGACATTTTCACACTTTGGGATTATAATATAAAATGCATAACTATGTACAATAAAATAACTTTACAATTTACTTAAAAATTTGCTTTTCTCATTTTTCCTATCATTTAAATCTGAAAATTTTGGATTTTCCAGTCTTGAAAACTAAAATGCACACGTTAGCCTCATAAGTCTAATCTTGTCACAGATCTCTCCCTATTTCGTTATCTTATTATTTTTGCTGAAGCCAAACAATGTGAATTGTTAAAACGACAGTGGTAAGTAAACCCTTTCATCTCCGCACTCAAGTCTAGATTGGCTCCTCCAAATTAGGAAAGTAGTGGGTGAAGTTTGACCACTATAAAACAACTGCAGAAAACAAGGTGTTAATCTGTTCTAATAAAGTTCAGACACTGCTGATATGTTAATCTATTAGAAGACTGCAAGGTGTTTACTGTCCTTATTATGAGCTACTCAATCAGACCACACACGTGGGAAGAAGAGTGATTTAAACCTGATAAATTAAGGTCATCATCTACAAAACATTTATGCAAAGAAAAATCTAGTGTGCAATGTCCCTTTAAGGATCTTGTTACACTGATCAGGCTGTGACCCACTGGAGTGGTGCAAGAGATTGCTGGAGTCTCCCTGCTGGAATCTGGACCCAGGGGGGCGACTTTGACTGCCAGACTGACGACTCCTCCCTCCAGCAACCCCTGGCAACACCCACCCGAGATACCTAGGTTTGCTGTTGGGACTGAGATTTTATGTTGACATAAATAATGATTGTGCATCCTTAACAAATAACCAGCCCAGCCCCTTAGAAATATAGGGGATACATGAGTATGCAGTAGCTGAACACTGACCCTGTAAGATTATCAGCCCTACCATTACTATGAATATGTTAAATAGACCAGTGAGGGCCACTTCCTGCAACGGGGGAGGGGGCGCAGATGAATATTTTAGAAGCCTTATGGGCCACATATAAGTTTATAGCCATTAAACAAATAATAATAATATATTTCCTAAAAATGCCCAATGCCACAAATTTAGGTAAGGTTGCAGAGTACCCTCTCGCTGCTGTTACCCCTTTAGAGGGCCACTTAGTTTTCCCCATAGCACATGTGTGTACTTGCACATTTTACTGGGGCCACAAGAACCATGGTACACATTCTTAGTTCTGTTTTTTCCAAGGGGCCACAAAAACTAGGGCAGAGGGCCACACATGGTTCATGGGCCGCCAGTTGGCCATGGCTGATGTAGACCATTGCTAGGCTAACACACAATCCCTCACAAACAGTAAAAGTGATTGTTTTTTCTCTGGGACTATAATAAATCTCCTCTTTCCCCCTTTTCCCACCAGGAAAAAAAAATCCCTTGGACTGTTTTGAAATGTCTGATACAGTCTATTTCAACTGTTAAAGGGACATTCAAGTCAAAATTAAACTTCATGATTCACACAGATCATGCAATTTTATACAACTTTCCAATTTACTTCCATTAACAGAATGTGCACAGTCTTTTTATATTTACACTTTTTGAGTCACCAGCTCCTACTGAGCATGTGCAAGAATTCACAGAATATACCTATATGTATTTGTGATTGGCTAATGGCTGTCACATGATACAGGGGGAGTGGAAATATACATTACTTTGCAATTTATTTTTAAAAAATCTACTACTCATTTGAAGTTCAGACTAAGGGGCCCATTTAAGAAGCTCCGGATGGAGCCTGAGGGCCCGTGTTTCTGGCGAGCCTGCAGGCTCACCAGAGACACCAGTTATGAAGCAGCAGTCTAAAACCTGCTCTGAGCAGGCGGACAGACATTGCAGCAATTCAACCCGAACAAGTACGGTTGTGTTGATTGACAAGCTCACAAGAGCTGCTGGTGCAATGCTGAATACGGAGAGCGTATTGCTCTCCACATTCAGTGAGGTCTGTCGGACCTGATCCACACTGTCAGATCAGGTCCGACAGACCTTTTTTAAATAGGCCCCTTAGTGCTATTGCATTGTCTTTTTATCATGCATTTGTTGATTATGCAAATCTACTGTTTGACTGGTCCTTTAACTTAAAGTGACAGTCTACTCCAGATTGTTTATTGTTTAAAAAGAGAGATAATCCCTTTATTACCCATTCCCGAGTTCTACATAACCAACACTGTTATATTAATACACTTTTTACCTCTGTGATTATCTTGTATCTAAGCCTCTGCAGACTACCTCCTTATTTCAGATCTTTTGACAGACTTGCATTTTAGCCAATCAGTACTGACTCCTAGGTAACTCCATGGGCATGAGCACAATGGTATCTATATGGCACACACGAACTAACACCCTCTAGTTGTGAAAAACTGTCAAAATGCCCTGATATAAGAGGTGGTCTTCAAGGGCTTAGAAATTATCATATGAGCCTACCTAGGTTTAGCTTTCAACAAAGAATGCCAAGAGAACAAATACATTTGATGATAAAAGAGGAAAGTTGTTTAAAATTTCATGCCCTATCTGAATTATGAAAGTTTATTTCTGACTAGAGTGTCTCTTTAATAACTTTTTAATAAAATGTGAATAAAGATTATATAATAAAGAATATAAATTATACATCTACATTAACCAACGTTGTTTAAAGTGTGCGCTGTAAAAAAAGGCTCGTTAGCAACGCAAGTTTTTACAGACAAAACTTGTAATCTAGGCAATAGATTTTGCTGAAAGGGATTGTGTTACTGAAAATTATAATTTAATGAATGTGGTTTAGTGTTTTTTGTTTTTTTACTCTTTTACAGCAGTTTAAGGATCGTTTTTCTATTTTGTTTACTCAAAATTTACACCCACCCACTACCTTAGCAGCTTGCCTCTGTACTTCACACTAATGTATAGTCTCACTTTCTGAACTCTCTGTAGCTCTGCTGTTTTATTACTTAAAAATGCAGTGGTCCCTCTCCCCCCCCCTTGTTTGTGTGTGTCTCTCTCTCTCTCTCTCTCTCTCTATCCATCTCTCTCTCCTTATGTGTCGTTCTCCCCATGGTCTCTGTCTCTCTTCCTCCCCCCCTCTGACTCTCTCATCCCTTATGTGTCTCTCTAACCCTCTGTGTGTGATTGTGTCTCTCTCTCTTTCTCTAACCCTCTGGGGGGTAGTTATCAACGTGTCAACTTTCCTGCCTTCGCCGGCCCAATACGCCCGCCTAAGCTCGCCTACCTTCGCCGCCGCGGACCTGAAAAAATACGCCTCAGTTATCAAAAAATGCTGTCAAAAAGCCGCGGGGCGATGAGCAGCGGACTGTGAGAGTTATCACTCATCCGATCAGATCGATCGGACCGATCTCGCTGCTCTTCGGCTGTTTGACAGCTTTCTTTCTAGCCTGTCACTAAGCACTCACACTAAACTACACTGTTCTACCCCCTATACCGGCGCCCCCGGAGCCCCCCGCAACTAAATAAAGTTACTAACCCCTAAACCGCCGCTCCTAGACCCTGCCCCAACTCTGATAAATGCATTAACCCCTAAACCGCCGATCCTAGACCCTGCCGCAAGTCTTATAAATGTATTAACCCCTAAACCGCCGCTCCTAGACCCTGCCGCAAGTCTTATAAATGTATTAACCCCTAAACCGCCGCTCCCTGAACCCGCCGCAACTTATATTAAATTTATTAACCCCCATCCTGCCCCCCCTACACCGTCGCCACCTATAATAAATTTATTAACCCCTATCCTGCCCCCCCTACACCGTCGCCACCTATAATAAATTTATTAACCCCTATCCTGCCCCCACTACACCGCCGCCACTGTAATAAAATTATTAACCCCTAAACTCTAACACTAACCCTAACACCCCCCTAACTTAAATATTAATTAAATAAATCTAAATAATATTTCTATTATTAACTAAGTTAATCCTATTTAAAACTAAATACTTACCTATAAAATAAACCCTAATATAGCTACAATATAAATAATAATTATATTGTAGCTATCTTAGGATTTATTTTTATTTTACAGGTACCTTTCAATTTATTTTAACTAGGTACAATAGCTATTAAATAGTTATTAACTATTTAATAGCTTACCTAGCTAAAATAAAGAGAAATGTACCTGTAAACTAAAAACTAACCTAAGTTACAATTACACCTAACACTACACTATACTTTAATAAATTATTCCTATTTAAAACTAAATACTTACCTGTAAAATAAACCCTAATATAGCTACAATATAAATAATAATTACATTGTAGCTATTTTAGGATTTATATTTATTTTACAGGTAACTTTGTATTTATTTTAGCTAGTTAGAATAGTTTTTAAATAGTTATTAACTATTTAATAACTACCTAGCTAAAAGAAATACAAAATTACCTGTAAAATAAATCCTAACCTAAGTTACAATTAAACCTAACACTACACTATCATTCAATAAATTAAATAAACTACCTACAAATAACTACAATTAAATACAATTACATAAACTAACTAAAGTACAAAAAATAAAAAAAGCTAAGTTACAAAAAATAAAAAAAATAAGTTACAAACATTTAAAAACATATTACAACAATTATAAGCTACTTACACCTAATCTAAGCCCCCTAATAAAATAACAAACCCCCCCAAAATAAAAAAATGCCCTACCCTATTCTACATTAAAAAAGTTCAAAGCTCTTTTACCTTACCAGCCCTTAAAAGGGCCTTTTGTGGGGGCATGCCCCAAAGAGTTCAGCTCTTTTGCCTGTAAAAGAAAAATACAACCCCCCCAACATTAAAACCCACAACCCACATACCCCTAATCTAACCCAAACCCCCCTTAAAATAACCTAACACTAATCCCCTGAAGATCATCCTACCTTTAGTCGTCTTCACTCAGCCGAGCAGCGATGGAACTGAAGAGGACATCCGGACCGGCAGAAGTTATCCTCCAAGGGGCGCTGAAGAAATCTTCCATCCGATGAAGTGATCCTCCAAGCGGCGCTGAAGAAATCTTCCATCCGATGAAGTGATCCTCCAAGCGGCGCTGAAGAAATCTTCCATCCGGGCGAGGTCATCTTCCAAGAGGCGCTGAAGAAGTCTTCTATCCGGGCGAGGTCATCTTCGAAGCCGGGTCTTGAATCTTCATCCCGCCGACGTGGAACATCCTTCTTTCCTGACGAACTACCGATGAATGAAGGCTCCTTTAAGGGACGTCATCCAAGATGGTGTCCCTTCAATTCCGATTGGCTGATAGGATTCTATCAGCCAATCGGAATTAAGGTAGGAAAAATCTGATTGGCTGATGGAATCAGCCAATCAGATTCAAGTTCAATGCGATTGGCTGATCCAATCAGCCAATCAGATTGAGCTCGCATTCTATTGGCTGTTCTGATCAGCCAATAGAATGCGAGCTCAATCTGATTGGCTGATTGGATCAGCCAATCGGATTGAACTATATTCTGATTGGCTGATTCCATCAGCCAATCAGAAAATTCCTACCTTAATTCCGATTGGCTGATAGAATCCTATCAGCCAATCGGAATTCGAGGGACGCCATCTTGGATGACGTCCCTTAAAGGAACCGTCATTCGTCGTCTAGTCGTCGGAAGAAGAGGATGGATCCGCGCTGGAGGTCTTCAAGATGGAGCCGGTCGTCATCGGATGGAAGAAGATAGAAGATGCCGCTTGGAGAAGATGTTTGCCGGTCCGGATGTCCTCTTCTTGCCGGATAGGAGGAAGACTTTGGACCCTCTTCTGGACTTCTTCAGTGGATGTCTAGCCCCCGCTTGGGTTGGATGAAGATCTTGGAGCCAGGACGGATCGGTGAACCTGGCATGGTGAAGACAAGGTAGGAAGATCATCAGGGGGGTAGTGTTAGGTTTATTTAAGGGGGGTTTGGGTTAGATTAGGGGTATGTGGGTGGTGGGTTGTAATGTTGGGGGGGGGGTATTGTATGTTTTTTTTTACAGGCAAAAGAGCTGAAATTCTTGGGGCATGCCCCGCAAAGGGCCCTGTTCAGGGCTGGTAAGGTAAAAGAGCTTGTAATATTTGTATTTTAGAATAGGGTAGGGAATTTTTTATTTTGGGGGGCTTTGTTATTTTATTAGGGGGCTTAGAGTAGGTGTAATTAGTTTAAAATTGTTGTAATATTTTTCTTATGTTTGTAAATATTTTATTATTTTCTGTAACTTAGTTCTTTTTTATTTTTTGTACTTTAGATAGTTTATTTAATTGTATTTATTTGTAGCAATTGTGTTTAATTAATTTATTGATAGTGTAGTGTTAGGTTAATTGTAGGTAATTGTAGGTAGTTTATTTAATTATTTTATTGATAGGGTAGTGTTAGGTTTAATTATATCTTAGGTTAGGATTTATTTTACAGGTAAATTTGTTATTATTTTAACTAGGTAACTATTAAATAGTTCTTAACTATTTAATAGCTATTGTACCTGGTTAAAATAATTACAAAGTTGCCTGTAAAATAAATATTAATCCTAAAATAGCTATAATATAATTATAATTTATATTGTAGCTATATTAGGATGTATTTTACAGGTAAGTATTTAGCTTTAAATAGGAATTATTTATTTAATAAGAGTTAATTTATTTCGTTAGATAAAAATTATATTTAACTTAGGGGGGTGTTAGTGTTAGGGTTAGACTTAGCTTTAGGGGTTAATACATTTATTAGAATAGCGGTGAGCTCCGGTCGGCAGATTAGGGGTTAATAATTGAAGGTAGGTGTCGGCGATGTTAGGGAGGGCAGATTAGGGGTTAATACTATTTATGATAGGGTTAGTGAGGCGGATTAGGGGTTAATAACTTTATTATAGTAGCGCTCAGGTCCGCTCGGCAGATTAGGGGTTAATAAGTGTAGGCAGGTGTCGGCGACGTTGTGGGGGGCAGATTAGGGGTTAATAAATATAACATAGGGGTCGGCGATGTTAGGGCAGCAGATTAGGGGTACATAGGGATAACGTAGGTGGCGGCGGTTTACGGAGCGGCAGATTAGGGGTTAAAAGTGTAATGCAGGGGTCAGCGATAGCGGGGGCGGCAGATTAGGGGTTAATAAGTGTAAGGTTAGGGGTGTTTAGACTCGGGGTACATGTTAGAGTGTTAGGTGCAGACGTAGGAAGTGTTTCCCCATAGGAAACAATGGGGCTGCGTTAAGAGCTGAACGCTGCTTTTTTGCAGGTGTTAGGTTTTTTTTCAGCTCAAACTGCCCCATTGTTTCCTATGGGAGAATCGTGCACGAGCACGTTTTTGATGCCGGCCGCGTCCGTAAGCAACTCTGGTATCGAGAGTTGCATTTGCGGTAAATATGCTCTACGCTCCTTTTTTGGAGCCTAACGCAGCATTTGTTTGAACTCTCGATACCAGAGTTAAATTTATGGTGCGGCCAGAAAAAAACCCGCGGAGCGTTAACAGCCCTTTTACCGCCGAACTCCAAATCTAGGCCTATGATAGCTACAATGTAATTATTAATTATATTGTAGCTATATTAGGGTTTATTTTACAGGTAAGTATTTAGTTTTAAATAGGAATAATTTATTAAAGTATAGTGTAGTGTTAGGTGTAATTGTAACTTAGGTTAGTTTTTATTTCACAGGTAAATTTCTCTTTATTTTAGCTAGGTAAGCTATTAAATAGTTAATAACTATTTAATAGCTATTGTACCTAGTTAAAATAAATTGAAAGGTACCTGTAAAATAAAAATTAATCCTAAGATAGCTACAATATAATTATTATTTATATTGTAGCTATATTAGGGTTTATTTTAAAGGTAAGTATTTAGTTTTAAATAGGATTCATTTAGTTCATAATAGAAATATGATTTAGATTTATTTAATATTTAAGTTAGGGGGTGTTAGGGTTAGTGTTAGACTTAGGTTTAGGGGTTAATAATTTTATTACAGTGGCGGCGGTGTAGTGGGGGGCAGGATAGGGGTTAATAAATTTATTATAGGTGGCAACAGTGTAGAAGGGGGCAGGATAGGGGTTAATAAATTTATTATAGGTGGCGACGGTGTAGGGGGGCAGGATAGGGGTTAATAAATTTAATATAGGTTGCGGCGGTCCGGGAGCGGCGGTTTAGGGGTTAATATGTATAGAGTAGCTTGCGGTGGGCTCCGGGAGCGGCGGTTTAGGGGTTAACATATTTATTATAGTGTCGGTGGGCTCCGGGAGCGGCGGTTTAGGGGGTAATAACTTTATTTAGTTGTGGCGGTGTAGGGGGGACAGATTAGTGGTGTTTAGACTCGGGGTACATGTTAGGGTGTTAGGTGCAGACAGCTCCCATAGGAATGAATGGGATGTATGTCAGCAGCGAACTTGTACTTTCGCTATGGTCAGACTCCCATTGATTCCTATGGGATCCGCCGCCTCCAGGCTGGCGGTTTGAAAACCAGGTACGCTGGGCCGTAAAAGTGCCGAGCGTACCTGCTAGTTTTTTTATAACTAGCAAAAGTAGTGAGATTGTGCCGTACTTGTGTGCGGAACATCTGGAGTGACGTAAGAATCGATCTGTGTCGGACGGAGTCCGGCGGATCGAAATTTACGTCACAAAATTCTACTTTTGCCAGTCTGTAGCCTTTGATAACTAAGGCGAATCAGCCTCGCCACAAATACGCTGCGGAATTCCAGCGTATTTGAGGTTGACGGCTTGATAACTACCCCCCTCTGTGTGTGATTGTGTCTCTCTCTCTTTCTCTAACCCTCTGTGTGTGATTGTGTATCTCTCTCTTTCTCTAACCCTCTGCATGTGATTGTGTCTCTCTATTTCTCTCTAACCCTCTGTGTGTGATTGTGTCTCTTTCTCTCTCTCTCTCTCTCTCTCTCTCTAACCTTCTGTGTGTGATTGTGTCCCTCTCTCTCTTTCTCTCTCTCTAACCCTCTGTGTGTGATTGTGTCTCTCTCTCTCTTTCTCTCTCTCTCTCTCTCTCTCTCTCTCTGTGTTATTGTCTCTCTCTCTCTCTCTAACCCTCTGTGTGTGATTGTGTCTCTCTCTCTCTCTCTTTCTCTCTCTCTCTAACCCTCTGTGTGTGATTGTGTCTCTTCCTCTCTCTTTCTCTCTCTCTCACTAACCCTCTGTGTGTGATTGTCTCTCTCTCTCTCCCTCTCTCTCTCTCTGTTTCTCTCTCTCTCTAACCCTCTGTGTATGATTGTGTCTCTCTCTCTTTCTCTCTCTCTAACCCTCTGTGTATGATTGTGTCTCTCTCTGTTTCTCTCTCTCTCTCTCTAACCCTCTGTGTATGACTGTGTCTCTATCTGTTTCTCTCTCTCTCTGTTTCTCTCTCTCTCTAACCCTCTGTGTGTGAATGTGTCTCTCTCTCTCTTTCTCTCTCTCTAACCCTCTGTGTGTGATTGTGTCTCTCTCTCTCTCTCTATCTCTAACCCTCTGTGTGTGATTGTGTCTCTCTCCCTTTCTCTCTAACCCTCTGTGTCTCTCTCCCCCCGTCTCTCTCTCCCTCTCCCCCCGAGTGCTTTTCTGTGTTTCTGTCTACCTTTTATTTACTTAATTAATGAATTGGTAGTGCCATCTGATGGTGTGGCTTTATTTAAAGGGGTGGGGTCAAGCGCCCCACCATCTTTAAATTTCACCAGCCGCCACTGGGTCAAGACATTTTTATATTTACTGAATAATGAAAGAATCTATAAGCATAATTTGCAGCATTAAAGTAAAAATTATGTTTCAAACATATTTTAATGGGCATGGATTTCTAGATCTCATAATCAGAGCAAGCATTTTGTTATCTGGCAAGAGTTTCTGTTACAATCCTTTAGACTAAAATCAGATGTTTACGAAGTTGACCAGTTTTCCAAGACACCATTTAAAGGGACATGAAACCCATATGTTTTCTTTCATGATTTAGAAAGAGCATGCAATTTTAAATAACTTTCCAATTTACATCTAATATCTAATTTTCTTCATTCTTTTGATATCCTTTGTTGAAAATCATATCTAAATATGCTCAGTAGCTGCTGATTGGTGGCTGCACATAGATACCTCATGTGATTGGCTCACCCATGTGCATTGCTATTTCTTCAACAAAGGATATCTAAAGAATGAAGGTGTATCCTAGCCACTGCCTCACCAGCCTCTGACGTCACTGCATGTCATTAGTATGTGTGTATATGTGTTTGTGTATGTATGTGTGCATATGTGTTTGTGTATGTATGTGTGTGCATGTATGTATGTGTGTATATGTGTTTGTGTATGTATGTGTGCATATGTGTCTGTGTGTGTGTATTTGTGTGTGTGTATATATACAGGGAGTGCAGAATTATTAGGCAAGTTGTATTTTTGAGGATTAATTTTATTATTGAACAACAACCATGTTCTCAATGAACCTAAAAAACTTATTAATATCAAAGCTGAATAGTTTTGGAAGTAGTTTTTAGTTTGTTTTTAGTTATAGCTATTTTAGGGGGATATCTGTGTGTGCAGGTGACTATTACTGTGCATAATTATTAGGCAACTTAACAAAAAACAAATATATACCCATTTCAATTATTTATTTTTACCAGTGAAACCAATATAACATCTCAACATTCACAAATATACATTGCTGACATTCAAAAACAAAACAAAAACAAATCAGTGACCAATATAGCCACCTTTCTTTGCAAGGACACTCAAAAGCCTGCCATCCATGGATTCTGTCAGTGTTTTTATCTGTTCACCATCAACATTGCGTGCAGCAGCAACCACAGCCTCACAGACACTGTTCAGAGAGGTGTACTGTTTTCCCTCCTTGTAAATCTCACATTTGATGATGGACCACAGGTTCTCAATGGGGTTCAGATCAGGTGAACAAGGATGTCATTAGATTTTCTTCTTTTATACCCTTTCTTGCCAGCCATGCTGTGGAGTACTTGGACGCGTGTGATGGAGCATTGTCCTGCATGAAAATCATGTTTTTCTTGAAGGATGCAGACTTCTTCCTGTACCACTGCTTGAAGAAGGTGTCTTCCAGAAACTGGCAGTAGGACTGGGAGTTGAGCTTGACTCCATCCTCAACCCGAAAAGGCCCCACAAGCTCATCTTTGATGATACCAGCCCAAACCAGTACTCCACCTCCACCTTGCTGGCGTCTGAGTCGGACTGGAGCTCTCTGCCCTTTACCAATCCAGCCACGGGCCCATCCATCTGGCCCATCAAGACTCACTCTCATTTCATCAGTCCATAAAACCTTAGAAAAATCAGTCTTGAGATATTTCTTGGCCCAGTCTTGACGTTTCAGCTTGTGTGTCTTGTTCAGTGGTGGTCGTCTTTCAGCCTTTCTTACCTTGGCCATGTCTCTGAGTATTGCACACCTTGTGCTTTTGGGCACTCCAGTGATGTTGCAGCTCTGAAATATGGCCAAACTGGTGGCAAGTGGCATCTTGGCAGCTGCACGCTTGACTTTTCTCAGTTCATGGGCAGTTATTTTGCGCCTTGGTTTTTCCACAC
>NC_069505.1:37074559-37079559 GCF_027579735.1 Bombina bombina
ATGCCCACTCAACGTAGGAATCACCAGCTAATTTAACATTGTCTCTGAACCGCCTCCGGTATGCCTCCGGTGTAACCGCATACCTGGAGAGCAGAGCCTCTTTCACAGTATTATAATCCCCAACCTCCTCATCTGGAATGGCCCGAAAAGCCTCACTGGCCCGGCCGGATAATTTTCCGGATAATATCGTGACCCAGTCCTCTGCGGGTACCTTGTGTAGTGCACATTGCCTCTCAAAATCCGCAAGGAACCCATCAATCTCTCCTTCTGTTTCCAGGAAGTTTTTAAAAGCTGCAAAATTTACTTTTCTCTTTTCCACTTGGGCTGCTGCAGCGCTGCTTTGGCGAAGTAGGTTGGCCTCCACAGCTGCTATGACCCGGTCGATACTTTCCGCAGATGGGTTGGGGCCATAATATGCCAGTCTTATTTTAACCGCCCGATCAAAGCTTGCTTCTTCAGGGGTTCTGTCTGATATGCTGGGCCCATTGGTTCCTTCTGTCCCTGGTACTCTTTCCATCTTAGTCAGTATTGTAATAATCCCCCTCTTCCTGAGGTTACTGGCTTGTGTAGTTGCTCTTCTGGGCGATAAGGTTCATTCCGTCGCTTGCCACCAATGTTACGGTACCAACTGTGTACCAAGGGTTAACCCCAGATGAACAATGTCCTGCATAGACAATCAGCAATTCACAACCCAGCCAGTTTCAGGTTTAAAACAGAATAATATTTATTAAAAGGCAGCACACAGATTTATACAGGTTTTTGACCCCCCCTCAGATGGGGGTTGAAAGAATGTTGTACATTAGATAAAAGGGAGAAGCGCCCTTGACATGATACAATAGAATTATTTTACTTAAATACTTTACTTAGGCAGATAACAACTTAAACACATTTGGCTTGTCTTATCACCTAGCGTCTGTTCTCTGAGGGTGATTAAACAATGGCCTGTTTATTACTTAAATGTAATTATAGCACACAATAGCTGAGGCCAGAAAACCTGTCTTTAGAAATTAGATTCTTAAAGCTAAACACAGTTAACTCTTTCAGTCCTGACAGAAGGGTCTGTCACAGGGGTACATGGTCGATCTACATTGACCTCATGCTGGACACAGCATGTTTAAACTTGGCGAAATGGCGTGCTACTGGCTGGTCAGAGTCACCTTTGGTGAGTGCCTCTCTTATAGCACAACGATGGTTGGCCATACACTCTCGAAAAGTGGTCACAGTTTTACCGATATACACCTTGGAACATGGGCAAATAAACATGTAGATCACAAAGGTACTTGTGCAGGATAATTGATGGCCAATGTCGTCGCACAGCCTTTGTCAAATCCTTACATCCCGGGATGTAAGGATTTGACAAAGGCTGTGCAACGACATTGGCCGGTGGTGGGGACTGATCCCACACTCCCATTTCAGAGGACTGCTGCCCCCAGGATAGTGCACCGCATGGCAAACAATCTAAGAGACCTGTTGGTTAAGTCTGATCCTGTCAAACACTACAGCAAGGGGACATGGCTAAAATCAGCAAAGATGGGCTGTCTCCCATGTGGAAGCTGTATTACCTGCAATGGTATGCTTAGGGACAATACATTTCAACACCCGCACAACAACCACAGATACAAGATACGCCATTGATTATCCTGCACAAGTACCTTTGTGATATACATGTTGATTTGCCCATGTTCCAGGGTGTATATCGATAAAACTGTGACCACTTTTCGAGAGCGTATGGCCAACCATCGTTGTGCTATAAGTGAGGCACAAACCAAAGGTGAATCTGACCAGCTAGTAGCACACCATTTCGCCAAGTTTAAACATGCTGTGTCCAACATGAGGTCAATGTTGATCGACCATGTACCCCCCTTACCTAGGGGTGGTAATCGTGCAAAGAAATTACTACAACTTGAGAGTAGGTGGATCCACCGGATGGACACCTTAGCCCCAAGGGGAATCAATACCTCCCTGGATTTTAGCCCCTTCTACTGAAGATGATGAGCATTATCATCTGGACTTCACTGTTTGTTCAAAAGTATCTAACATACTCTATCGGGTCATGAAGTGGCCCTATGTGTTGTGGTACTACTGAGGGTCTGATATGTGACATCATAGGCCGTCTAATTTGTTTGATCTTGGATGTATATATGTACTATTTGCCAATTGTTTTTTGGTTTTAAGTAAGGTCATAGTTTACATTGATCACTAGTGTGCATAGTTGGATTATATATAAAATGAAATTTGAATGTGTTTTATGTTTATCGCATGTGGTATGCCGCCGTAGAAATGAGGTTACACAATGATGACACTAGTTACCTTTACGTGTGCTCTTTTACAATATGCATAATATAATTTGCATCTGATAGTGTTTTTCATTTCCCCTACTTTTTGGAGCGACTGCGATATGCGATCAACATAGGTATTGTTTTATACCGATCGTGCACCTTAGAATTCTTCAAAACCCCTTATATCATTTTTTATGTATACCGTTACCATGACCACGATGGTTATTGTTAGATAAGTATATAAGGTGCAATTTGATGTACGTTTGTCACTGTTCTTAGGTCTTAATGTTGTATTTTGTTGACATTTGACAAAGGCGCAGGAATGTGCTGAAACGTTATGTCTTTATTTTTTTAAAATGATGAAATAAATAATCATTTTTTATTCAAAGACCATTGAGTGCCTGTGCCTTGGGATTAATTTGGATACATTTCTGCAGCGCACCGTGGCACTTTAACAATTGTAAGATTGTGCAGTCCCATCTGGATATATGTGTATATATATATATATATATATATATATATATATATATATATATACTGTATATATATATATATATATATATATATATATATATATATATATATATATATATATATACAGGTAGCCCTCAGTTTACGCCGGGGTTAGGTTCCACAAGGAATGGTTGTAAATCGAAACCGTTGTAAATGGAAACCCAGTTTATAATGTAAGTCAATGGGAAGTGAGGAAGATAGGTTCCCTCTCAAAATTGTCATAAGTAACACCTAATACATTATTTTTAACCCCTTAATGACCACAGCACTTTTCCATTTTCTGTCCGTTTGGGACCAAGGCTATTTTTACATTTTTGCGGTATTTGAGTTTAGCTGTAATTTTCCTCTTACTCATTTACTGTACCCACACATATTATATACCGTTTTTCTCGCCATTAAATGGACTTTCTACAGATACCATTATTTTCATCATATCATATAATTTACTATAAAAAAATGATAAAATATGAGGAAAAATGGAAAAAAAACACACTTTTTCTAACTTTGACCCCCAAAATCTGTTACATATCTAAAACCACCAAAAAACACCCATGCTAAATAGTTTCTAAATTTTGTCCTGAGTTTAGAAATACCCAATGTTTACATGTTCTTTGCTTTTTTTGCAAGTTATAGGGCCATAAATACAAGTAGCACTTTGCTATTTCCAAACCATTTTTTTCCAAAATTAGCGCTAGTTACATTAGAACACTAATATCTTTCAGGAATCCCTGAATATCCCTTGACATGTATATATTTTTTTTTAGTAGACATCCCAAAGTATTGATCTAGGCCAATTTTGGTATATTTCATACCACCATTTCACCGCCAAATGCGATCAAATACAAAAAATCGTTCACTTTTTCACAAATTTTTTCACAAACTTTCGGTTTCTCACTGAAATTATTTACAAACAACTTGTGCAATTATGGCATAAATGGTTGTAAATTCTTCTCTGGGATCCCCTTTGTTCAGAAATAGCAGACATATATGGCTTTGGCGTTGCTTTTTGGTAATTAGAAGGCCGCTAAATGCCACTGCGCACCACAAATGTATTATGCCCAGCAGTTAAGGGGTTAATTTGGGAGCTTTTAGGGAGCTTGTAGGGTTAATTTTAGCTTTAGTTTAGTGTAGTAGACAACCCCAAGTATTGATCTAGGCACATTTTGGTATATTTCATGGCACCATTTCACCGCCAAATGCGATCAAATTAAAAAAAACGTAACATTTTTCACAATTTTAGGTTTCTCACTGAAATCATTTACAAACAGCTTGTGCAATTATGGCACAAATGGTTGTAAATGCTTGTCTGGGATCCCCTTTGTTCAGAAATAGCAGACATATATGACTTTGGCGTTGCTTTCTGGTAATTAGAAGGCTGCTAAATCCTGCTGCGCCTCACACGTGTATTATGGCTAGCAGTGAAGGGGTTAATTAGGGAGTTTGTAGGGAGCTTGCAGGGTTAATTTTAGCTTTAGTGTAGAGATCAGCTCCCTTCCCTCCCCCACCCCACAATTGTCCCCGCCATCTTAAGTACTGGCAGAAAGTCTGCCAGTACTAAAATAAAAGGTTTTTTTTAAAAAAATTTTTTTACATATGCTACTGTGTAGGATCCCCCCTTAGCCCCCAACCTCCCTGATCCCCCCCAAAACCCCTCTCTAACCCTCCCCTCTGCCTCATTGGGGGCCATCTTGGGTACTGGCAGCTGTCTAGTGTAGCTTCCCCCCCCCCACCCCCACACAGACAAACCCCCACCACCTTGCTGATCGTTTTTTATTTTTTACATTTTTTCCACCTTTTTTTTTTTCAACATTTTCTGTAGTGTAGCGGTTCCCACCCGCTCCCTCCCCGTGCACGCGCCCACCCCCACCCTCCCGTGCACGTAAATTCGGATGGCCATTGGGATTACAGTTGTATTATACAGTATGTTAGGCTAACACCTAATATACAGTATAATACTAGTCTAATCCCATCTAACACTTACCGAATTGCCGAATTTCCGAACCGAATCGAACCGAATCCAGCCGAATTTCTACGAATCCGAATGAATCCGAAACGAATCGATTCAAAATTTTCCAAATTCGAATCGATCCGAACCGAACTTCGAAAATTTCCGAATCGATCCAAACCGAACCGAATTTTTTCACCATGCACATGTCTAGTGTGTATATATATATATATATATATATATATATATATATATATATATAT
>NC_069505.1:37084559-37252059 GCF_027579735.1 Bombina bombina
TTGCATTTCCCTGCTGGTGCTCTCACAGGTAACCTAGGGCTTGCAATGCCCCTCCTCCTGCTAGCCCACTTACTACAGAGCTGAAGTGAGATTATTACATCATCAGACCTCTGCAGAAAGTGCTGGGAGAAGCTAACAGTCA
The DNA here is from genome assembly GCF_027579735.1 of Bombina bombina. Taxonomy (NCBI): domain Eukaryota; kingdom Metazoa; phylum Chordata; class Amphibia; order Anura; family Bombinatoridae; genus Bombina; species Bombina bombina. The sequence goes on from NC_069505.1 coordinate 37,084,702, forward strand.
GTGAGAGGGAAGGCAGAAGTAAGTTTGTGAAAACACAGCCGTATAACCAATGTGTGTGTGAGAGTAGTATCCCTTACCTATTGTGCTTTATATCCTGGCAGCCACAGATAAAGTGGCAAATTGGGAATTCCTTGGTTTCCCCACTGCAGGTCACACAAAACAAGTGTGCATTGTGCCTGCTTTATCTGCAGTGATCAGTGTAAAATGTGTGTCAGATTATAGGTGCTCAAATACACACACTTCAAATGTAGCTGTGGGACAATGAGGGAAATAGCCTTATGTTTATTATTTACATGTTTCAAAACATCTCCTATTTGTCACCAAGGTTGTTTTATTATATATATATATATATATATATATATATATATATATACACATACACACAATACACACACTGTGTGTATATATATATATATATTGTTTGTGTGTATATATATATATATGTGTGTTTGTATATACATATATACCGTGTGTATGTGTATATATATATATATATTCTTCAACAAACTACAAGAGGAGAACAAGGACCATCAAAAATTTCCTAAGGCCCTGTATAGATAGGGTTTCATGGGACTCAATTACAAGGCAGTATTTCAGAGAGGCAACCGGTAACAAACAGCAGACCTCAATTGTGGACACCTCCAGAATCAGATAAGTGCATGCTTACGGCTTAACATAGGAATATAGCTGCTTTCACATGCAATATGGGGGGTTAGCCTGGACTGACTCCCACTGCTCATTTGGCTTGTTTGCTGTTTTCACACAACATCTTCAGCAATAAGACGTACTATGCTTTACTAACACGCATGCAGCTTTGGCAGCACTTATCCCATTTTTGCATACCTTGGACTTATGCTAAGTTTGGCTGAAAACAATACCGCTATATGTGGAAAATCATCCTGGTGTGATTTGGTTGTTTTCTTCAGCAATACAATCTTGTGAGAATTTTATCTCAATATATGCAGGCATCTCTATGTAAACTGCTGTGTCTCTATGTAACTGCTGTACTGAGGCAATTCATTATGGAGGATGTATTACTATGTTCCACTATCTATCTTATTGCTAATAACCATTGCAATAGTTATTCTTCATACTTGTATGTAACTCACTATCTATCTTATTGCTAATAACCATTGCAATAGCTATTCTTCATACTTGTATGTAATTCTTTGTAATTGTTGCTATACTGCCATTATTGATGTTCCTGAAATCTTTACAAAGCACCTATCACTACTTAGATCCCTAAAAATTTACCTGTCCTGTAATTATCCCTTGTATTGACTTGGGTACTGTGTACAGCTTGGGTGTAGCAGTGTACTAGGTGTCTTTGGATTGTATTTTTGCCAATATTATGATTATGATGTGCACATCTTCAGGGTTTTAATTGGCCACATGTACTATATTGTTTGTTCAACATACTTTACTTTGTGTTGCTAACATATACCCGAGGCCAGCGCACAACTGGCCTATTGCTATGTTTGGACAGTTAGGATTTACTTCTTTCTGTACTATTAATACATTAATTGTTGTTCTCTGTGATTGTACTGGTCAGAGATTCATTCCATTTGTTTAATTTAGCTACACTTTTGAGCTATTTTTATAAAAAAGAGTGCTTGATTCCCTATCTATACAGGGCCTTAGGAAATTTTTGATGGTCCGTGTTCTCCTCTTGTAGTTTGTTGAAGAATAATTTTTTATAGGGTCTGCACCACATTAAAATTATAATCTAACATAACATTAATGTTTTCTAAATTTTGATAATTTTTTCCATGGAAAAAGACACATTTATAGTAGCCATTTGTCCTGTACCCTTTTTGGTTTATATATATATATATATATATATATATATATATATATATATATATATATATATATATATATATATATATATATATATATGTGTGTGTGTGTATATACATACTGTATATACTGTGTTATGTGCTGGTAAATATCATTAATAATATCTGTACAAGTAATGTACTGCTTGGCACTCAAACTTATTGTCACGTAAAAGCTTATTTGATCATTAGTAGGGTCATTGGTAGAGCTACACATGCAAACAGTGTCCACTGGCTGTGTCATATGTGGGAGACATTCCTGATATATGACAAATGTAACCCCTGCACTGCCATAAATCTGGTAAAAGTAACTGCTGCGGCACTGCCAGACATCTTATAAATGTAACCCCTATACTCCTTGAGATTTGACACATGTAACCGCTGCACTTCCAGAAATATAAACAAATCTAACTCCTGCACAGCCAGAGATCTGATAAATGTAACCCCTGGACTGCCACAGTAGGTCTGTTCTTATTTTGACTCTCATACATGCTTTTTAAATGCATGCCCCCTCGTGAAAAAAAAATGCCCCCTCATTTCATTCGTTCTGGAGCCGACCCTGTGCTGCCCCTAACATCGCCGACCCCTATATTATATTTATTAACCCCTAATCTGCCCCCCATATGTCCCCGCTACTTTACCTACACTTATTAACCCCTAATCTGCCGACCGGACCTCGCCCCACTATAATAAATGTATTAACCCCTAAACCACCGCACTCCTTCCTTGCAAACCCTATAATAAATAGTATTAACCCCTAATCTGCCCTCCCTAACATCGGCGACACCTAACTTCAAGTATTAACCCCTAATCTGCCGACCGGACCTCGCCGCTACTCTAATAAATGTATTAACCCCTAAAGCTAAGTCTAACCCTAACCCTAACACCCCCCCTAAATTAAATATAATTTTTATCTAATGAAATGAATTAAATATTATTAACTAAAGTCTTCCTATTTAAAACTAAATACTTACCTGTAAAATAAACCCTAATATAGCTACAATATAACGAATAATTATATTGTAACTATTTTAGGATTTATATTTATTTTACAGGCAACTTTGTATTTATTTTAACTAGGTACAATAGCTATTAAATAGTTATTTACTATTTAATAGCTAACTAGTTCAAATAATTACAAAATTACCTGTAAAATAAATCCTAACCTAAGTTACAATTAAACCTAACACTACACTATCAATAAATAAATGAAATCAATTAACTACAAGTACCTACAATTAAATAAACTAAACTAAATTACAAAAAAAAACCCCACTAAATTACAAAAAATAAAAAAAGATTACAAGAATTTTAAGCTAATTACACCTACTCTAAGCCCCCTAATAAAATAACAAAGCCCCCCAAAATAAAAAAATTCCCTACCCTAATCTAAATTAAAATAGTTAACAGCTCTATTACCTTACCAGCCCTTAAAAGGGCTTTTTGTGGGGCATGCCCAAAGAAATCAGCTCTTTTGCCTGTAAAAAAAACACAATACCACCCCCCAACATTACAACCCACCACCCACATACCCCTACTCTAACCCAAACCCCCCTTAAATAAACCTAACACTACCCCCCTGAAGATCTCCCTACCTTGAGTCGTCTTCACTCAGCCGAGCAGCGATGGACCAAAAGAAGACATCCGGAGCGGCAGAAGTCTTCATCCTATTCGGGCAGAAGAGGACATCCGGACCGGCAAACATCTTCATCCAAGCGGCATCTTCTATCTTCATCCATCCGACGAGGAGCGGCTCCATCTTCAAGACCTCCGGCGCGGAACATCCTCTTCTCCCGACGACTAGTAGACCAATGAAGGTTCCTTTAAGTGACGTCATCCAAGATGGCGTCCCTCGAATTCCGATTGGCTGATAGGATTCTATCAACCAATCGGAATTAAGGTAGGAAAAATCTGATTGGCTGATTGAATCAGCCAATCAGATTCAAGTTCAATCCGATTGGCTGATCCAATCAGCCAATCAGATTGAGCTCACATTCTATTGGCTGTTCTGATCAGCCAATAGAATGCAAGCTCAATCTGATTGGCTGATTGGATCAGCCAATCCGATTGAACTTGAATTTGATTGGCTGATTCAATCAGCCAATCAGATTTTTCCTACCTTAATTCTGATTGGCTGATAGAATCCTATCAGCCAATCGGAATTCGAGGGACGCCATCTTGGATGACGTCACTTAAAGGAACCTTTATTCATCGTCTAGTCGTCGGGAGAAGAGGATGTTGCGCGCCGGAGGTCTTGAAGATGGAGCCGCTCATCGTCGGATGGATGAAGATAGAAGATGCCGCTTGGATGAAGATGTTTGCCGGTCTGGATGTCCTCTTCTGCCCGGATAGGATGAAGACTTCTGCCGCTCCGGATGTCTTCTTTTGGTCCATCGCTGCTCAGCTGAGTGATGACAACTCAAGGTAGGGAGATCTTCATGGGGGTAGTGTTAGGTTTATTTAAGGGGGGTTTGGGTTAGAGTAGGGGTATGTGGGTGGTGGGTTGTAATGTTGGGGGGTGGCATTGTGTTTTTTTTACAGGCAAAAGAGCTGATTTCTTTGGGGCATCTCCCGCAAAAAGTCCTTTTAAGGGCTGGTATGGTAATAGAGCTGTTAACTATTTTAATTTAGATTAGGGTAGGGAATTTTTTTATTTTGGGGGGCTTTGTTATTTTATTAGGGGGCTTAGAGTAGGTGTAATAAGCTTAAAATTCTTGTAATCTTTTTTTATTTTTTGTAATTTAGTGTTTTGTTTTTTTTGTAATTTAGTTTAGTTTATTTAATTGTAGGTACTTGTAGTTAATTGATTTAATTTATTTATTGATAGTGTAGTGTTAGGTTTAATTGTAACTTAGGTTAGGATTTATTTTACAGGTAATTTTGTAATTATTTTAACTAGGTAGCTATTAAATAGTAAATAACTATTTAATAGCTATTGTACCTAGTTAAAATAAATACAAAGTTGCCTGTAAAATAAATATAAATCCTAAAATAGGAAATTATTCATTATATTGTAGCTATATTAGGGTTTATTTTACAGGTAAGTATTTAGTTTTAAATAGGAAGACTTTAGTTAATAATATTTAATTTATTTTGTTAGATAAAAATTATATTTAACTTAGGGGGGTGTTAGGGTTAGGGTTAGACTTAGTTTTAGGGGTTAATACATTTATTAGAGTAGCGGCAAGGTCCGGTCGGCAGATTAGGGGTTAATACTTGAAGTTAGGTGTCACCGATGTTAGGGAGGGCAGATTAGGGGTTAATACTATTTATTATAGGGTTTTTGAGGCCGGAGTGCGGCAGTTTAGGGGTTAATACATTTATTAGAGTGGCGGCGAGGTCCGGTCAGTAGATTAGGGGTTAATAAGTGTAGGTAAGGTAGCGGCGACATTGGGGGGGCAGATTAGGGGTTAATAAATATTATGTAGGTGTCGGCGATGTTAGGGGCAGCAGATTAGGGGTACATAGTTATAATGTAGGTGGCGGCAGTGTGCGGTCGACAGATTAGGGGTTAAAAAATTTATTAGAGTGGCGGCGATGTGGGGGGGGCCTCGGTTTAGGGGTACATAGGTAGTTTATGGGTGTTAGTGTACTTTAGAGCACAGTAGTTAAGTGCTTTATGAACCGGCGTTAGCCCATAAAGCTCTTAAATCCTGACTTTTTTCTGCGGCTGGAGTCTTGTCGGTAGAGGGTCTACCGCTCACTTCAGCCAAGACTCTAAATACCGGTGTTACGAAGATCCCATTGAAAAGATAGGATACGCAATTGGCGTAAGGGGATCTGCGGTATGGAAAAGTTGGGGCTGGAAAGTGAGTGTTAGACACTTTCCTGACTGACTCTAAATACCAGCGGGTGGTAAAAAGCAGCGTTAGGACCCCTTAACGCTGCTTTTGACAGCTAACGCAGAACTCTAAATCTAGGCGTAACTTTTGTTTTGCAAACTGGTGAACATTCAACATTTCTTTCTAAAGAACCTCTGTGGTCAAAAGTCATTATTTTTACCAAACTTGCCAAAACATTAGTGAGTTACCAATAAAACGAACTAAAAAGCCCACATTACCTGGGTTCCTTAGAATTTCAGAGTTGTCAATGACACCCTCTTTTTTTTACATTCCCTCTGAGTTGTTAAATTTCAAATGCAATAAACCTGAGAAGATGTTCTTAAAGTGTTCTCATAGCCTCTTCCCAAATAATGTCTCGGGCCTAGATTCATTCAGGATCCGCGTGGTGTAGACATTTGCATTATTCCTAAGGGACTGACACTCTTGTGTTTTGTTACAGTGTTTGGAACCAATTAAGTACTCATTTGTTTTGTTTGACTTCTCAAATTTTTTGGCTCAACATTGAAATAGGGCTGGATCATGGGATTTAGTGCAAATATTGACCTGTAAAATGATACTTCTGTCAGTCCAGCTTGACCACAGGTCCTAACAGTTCAAAGCCGTTGGTTTCCACACTCTAGTCTAGAACCTAAGAATAAGGTTGATTACGTTTCATTGCAATTTGTTCAGTCCAACATGGTCTCATCACCAGAAGTATTTTTTGGCTTTAGTAATCACAATCTTTAAGGTCTTATGCTTTGAACATCCAAATACCGTTTGTTTGTTTGTTTTCTTCTTCAGTCTAGCTAGGCTCCAGGCCTGGATTTTGTGTAGTTCTGCAAAGTCGTCAATGTTTTTTTGAGTTTTCCCTCTCTCTGCATCGGTAAAAAAAAAATCCTTTTGTGTTTTTCTCCTGTCATGAGCGCAGGGGGGCGGAGAAAGTTAGATGTACAGAAATAAGATACTCTGACCTCGTCTTCAGCTTCTAGCTATCTTGATGTGAAGCCTTTGGTAACCGCACACCTGGAAGGTAAAGATTTTATAACTTCAGTGATATTTCAACTTTGGAATATTAAGAAATATGGAGGTCTAAAAATGTTAAATGAACAAAACACCACAAGGCTAAACAAATTTAATGGAACCCAAAACCCCAATTTTTTTCTTTATTGATTCAAAAATAGCATGACATTTTAAGCAACTTTCTAATTTACTTCTATTATCAATTTTTCTTTGTTCTCTTACTATCTTTATTTGAAAAAAATTGGAATCTAAGCATAGGAGCTGGCCCACTTTTGTTTCAGCACCTGGGAAGCACTTGCTGATTGGTGGCTAAATGTAGCCACCAATCAGCAAGTCATCCTAAATGTAGCCACGATCAACAAGTGCTACCCAGGTGCTGAACCAAAAATGGGCCGGCTCCTACACTTACAGTCCTGCTTTTTCAAATAAAGATAGCAAGAGAACAAAGAAAAATAATAATAGGAGTAAATTAGAATATTGCCTAAAATGACTGCTCTATCTGAATCATGAAAGAAAAAAAATGTTTTTTTGGGTCCCTTTAAAGGGGCAGTTAAGTCCAAAATAAACTTTCATGATTCAGATAGGACATGTAATTTTAATTAACTTTCCAATTTACTTTTATCACCAATTTTGCTTTGTTCTCTTGGTATTCTTAGTTGAAAGCTAAACCTAGGTAGACTCATATGCTAATTTCTTAGACCTTGAAGGCCGCCTCTAATCTGAATGCATTTTGACCACTAGAGGGCGTTAGTTCATGTGTGTCCTATAGATAACACTGAGCTCACGCACGTGAAGTTACCTAGGAGTCAGCACTGATTGGCTAAAATGCAAGTCTGTCAAAAGAACTGAAATAAGGGGGCAGTCTGCAGAGGCTTAGATACAAGGTAATCACAGAGGTAAAAAGTGTATTAATATAACCATGTCGGTTATGCAAAACTGCCGAATGGGTAATGAAGGGATTAGCTATCTTTTTAAACAATACAAATTCTGGTGTAGACTGTCCCTTCAAGCATGGAAAGTGTATAGCAAAGAAATAAGTGATAAATTTTAAGGGATATTAAACCCAATTTGACTAGACTGTCCCTTTAATTGTACATTTTAGACTCAAACACATAAACATATATGTGTTACATTTATCAAGTCTTGAGTTACCATCCATTAAATGGGTTAAATGGAAAACGGTATTTTGGATAACAGTGAATGCACTTTCAATTTAAAGTATAGAGGGTGCTATATATGTATCAGGTGCATAAGAATGATTTGGTTTAATAATTTACCCAACAACTAATACAAGATAAAGCATTATAGATTGTCTGGTATGCGCAATCAGTATCACGCAATTGGTGCTTAGTTTTACAATGAGAATTTCTATGTAAGAATTGAAAACTATTTAGAATATAAACGTTGGCATTTACTAGTTTTTGTGTCTTAGTATACATATATTTTTTTACTCAAAATGTTTAATTAAATAACAGATACAATATATTGCCAATGTTTATTTTGCTAACCTTTTCCCTAATTTACCTCTTCAAATTGTGCACTTGTTGCACCCTCTCAGAGACACTGGTGTGCATAATAGAAGATAAAAGATTAATATTTCACATTCCAATGTTCTTCATCTAGCAGAATATGTTCTATTTATTCATAAATACAGCTTTATATATATATATATATATATATATATATATATATATATATATAATGTTTTTTGGTACAATATATATCTATACCTATATATATAGATGATTAGACATAAGTAAAGATATATACAGATATATATATATATATATATATACATATATATATATATATATGGGTGTATATATACTGTATATATATATATATATATATATATATATATATATATATATATATATATATATATATATATATATAAACACATGTGCAGAACATTGAAATGTTAAATATTTATAGTAAATACATAGTAAAACACTTTATCAAATATGAATATTGTTACCACTTGCATAAGTTTGCTAGTTCAATACATTCTATTTTAACATAGCAATATATATTATTATCACATACAGGATGTTGATATCCTATTTCACAATCTACTGCATGAGATTATTCCTAAAAAAATAAATTCAATCAAATTTTAACTATTAAAAGTATTTGCAGTTCATTGTATAATTTAACTTTACTACAAACATTAAAGTACTAATTATACATAAAAAAATAAACAATGTGTATTTACAATTCACTCTATTACTTAACATTTTGGTACAAACATTAAAGGGACATTAAACACTTTGAGATGGTAATATAAAATGATAAATCATATATATAAAAAAACCTCTGCAATATACTTTTATTATTTATTTTGTCCCCTTTTCCTGTAATTCCATTCTGAAATTGTGAGCTTTTCAGTCCCTGTGCAGAAATAGAAGTGCAGAACACTGTTATATTCCACACAGCCATTGGCTGCACAATCTAGTAACCTGTTTATAACTGTCCCTAATTGGCCACAGTAGAAAGGTAACCTAAGTTACAACATGGCGGCTCCCATTGTTTTATAGACACTAAAACTTTACACAAATTTTGTCACTATTTAAACAACTAATGAAACTTTTAAAAATACATCTACATGTTATTCTCAGACTAATCTTTTCATTAAATGCATCATTATATCTAGCATTATTTAGTGTTTAATGTCTCTTTAAAGTACTATCTATGCATGAAAAAATAAATAAAATAAACCTATGTAAGTTTACAATTTGTCATGCAATTTAATATTGTTACAAATATTAAAGTATTCAATACGTCAAACAAAAAAAACAGAAAACAGAATTCTATATGAACTTACAATCCCCTATATTATTTAATGTTAATGCAAACATTTAAGTACATTCCATGCATATAAAATAAACTATATATATATATCATTCTCGGTATAATAAAAAATACCAGAAAAAACAAAAATACTAGGAATATAAAAAAAATAAAACTAAAATAATTTACAGTTTGCCATATAATTTTAAATTTAGACAAAATTTGAACTAACAATTCACCTTATAATTTAACATCGATATAATTATACAAGTGCTAAAAAATATGTATATTTACAATTTGCCAAATAATGTAACAATACTACAAACATTTAAATTATTATGCATGAAAGAAAAAAATAACCTAGGGGAATTAAAAATTTGCCATATAATATATATTATTACAGAAATTAAAGTACTATCCAGGTATAATAAAAAAAAAATCAACTACATTGATTAACAACTCCTCAAAACAGTTTACAAACATTTCAGTGATATTAATGTGTAAAAAAAAATAATAATTTATCAAATATCTATATCAGCACTTTATCATTTCATAAACAGTAAAATATTTTGCACAAGACACATGATTTAACTTAAAATAATGCTATATTTTTCTACATACTACAAATGCACACAAAATCAAAAAATTATAACACTCTTTACAGCAAATGATCTCAGAAATGGAAATATATATTTACTTCTTCTTAATAAAATGAACCAGGAACTACACCATTTATCACCCTACCAAATTTCAAGACAATCTGTTCAGCTGTTTGGGCCTGTAGTCGTGTCTAAAGTTTTCATAGCACCATACTACAGACTTTTTTTTGTCCCTTGCAAATATCGATAATAAAAAAAAATACTAAACCATTGTCAAGGTGTGTAGCAACTGCCAAATGTCATCCACTGCAATCCAGAACATAAAAAAAAATCACAGTGAGAAAGAAAAATTATATTTTAATATGAAGTATGGTTGAGTCGTTATATTCAAAATGGAGGGATAACATAAATAAAGTGCTTTGATTGGCTGGACAAATATGTGGTTAGAGATAAAAGTGGTTTAGGGAGAGAGAAAATGCATTAAAAAAAAATCTGAGTGTTAGACAGGAAGGAATTGCAAGTAGGAAAGAGAGAGAACAGAGCAATACGTTTACGCTAGAGGGAAATAAGGAATAGCAGATTTTAGTGTAGAGACAGAAATAATATTGAAATAATCGAAAATTAGATAAAAAGATAAATAAAAAGATAATAGATTATTAAACTACCTAAAAATGATAATAGATCAGAATGAAGAGAGGGAGATGAGGGGAATTCCAGGATTTAAGAAGGGATTTGTGATACAGCAGATAGGTGAATGATTAATGCATGTTGATCGATGGATTTTGTAGATGTAATATAATACAGAGAGCGGAGAGCAGGGAAGAAAGATGGGGCTGGGTGGGAATTAGGGATAACCTATGGACACAGTGAGAGAGATGGTGGTCTGAAGGTATAATGGATGCAAGGAGGGAGGGGATGGAGAAAACAGATGGAATGATGCAGAGAGAGAAGAATACAGTGAAAATAAATGTTATAGATGTAAGGATGAGCGGAGGATGCCAGGAATGAAAGGGACAAAACAGCTAACCTGCTCTTGCAGCTGATGGGAACAGAGTGGGTGCTGGAGAAGCAGAGGAAGGAGGAGGCAGGAGAATATAATAGGAGGCGTGACGTCACGGGCTGTACAAGCTCAGGAAATCCTGTGTACAGAAGCTGCCTGCAGCAGACAATATGTGTGTGCTGGTCTGCGGATCTGTGTGCTGCATACGTGTGTATACAGCTGGCACATGCCAGGGGCACTGCATGATATCAATAATACAGTGCTAGCTGCAACAGCACCTGCTGTGTCACAATGTCATGCTGACCCACAATGCACTGCACACTAGAGTTTGTTTGTTTAAAAATATGTGTGTGCTAAAATGTGTCTATATTATATGTGTGTGTAATTGCATTATCTGTGTGTGTAATTATAGTGTGTGTGATTACATTATCTGTGTGTGTGTGTAATTATATTGTGTGTGATTACATTATCTGTGTGTGTGTATAATTATATTGTGTGTGATTACATTATCTGTGTGTGTGTATAATTATATTGTGTGTGATTACATTATCTGTGTGTGTGTATTATACTGTATGTGATTACATTATCTGTGTGTGTGTAATTATATTGTGTGTGATTACACTATCTGTGTGTGTGTATAATTATATTGTGTGTGATTACATTATCTGTGTGTGTGTATAATTATATTGTGTGTGATTACATTATCTGTGTGTGTGTAATTATATTGTGTGTGATTACATTATCTGTGTGTGTGTAATTATATTGTGTGTGATTACATTATCTGTGTGTGTGTGTGTGTGTATCATTATATTGTGTGTGTGTGTAATTATTTTGTGTGTGTGTAATTGCATTATCTGTGTGTGTAATTATAGTGTGTGTGATTACATTATCTGTGTGTGTAATTATATTGTGTGTGATTACATTATCTGTGTGTGTGTATAATTATATTGTGTGTGATTACATTATCTGTGTGTATGTGTAATTATATTGTGTGTGATTACATTATCTGTGTGTGTGTAATTATATTGTGTGTGATTACATTATCTGTGTGTGTAATTATATTGTGTGTGATTACATTATCTGTGTGTGTGTAATTATATTGTGTGTGATTACATTATCTCTGTGTGTGTGTGTGTGTGTGTGTGTATAATTATATTGTGTGTGTGATTAGCCTATCTGTGTGTGTGTAATTATATTGTGTGTGATTACATTATCTGTGTGTGTGTAATTATATTGTGTGTGATTACATTATCTGTGTGTGTGTAATTATATTGTGTGTGTGTGTAATTATTTTGTGTGTGTGTAATTGCATTATCTGTGTGTGTAATTATAGTGTGTGTGATTACATTATCTCTGTGTGTGTGTAATTATATTGTGTGAGATTACATTATCTCTGTGTGTGTATAATTATATTGTGTGTGATTACATTATCTGTGTGTGTGTATAATTATATTGTGTGTGATTACATTATCTGTGTGTGTGTGTAATTATATTGTGTGTGATTACATTATCTGTGTGTGTGTATAATTATATTGTGTGTGATTACATTATCTGTGTGTGTGTAATTATATTGTGTGTGATTACATTATCTGTGTGTATGTAATTATATTGTGTGTGATTACATTATCTGTGTGTGCGTAATTATATTGTGTGTGATTACATTATCTGTGTGTGTGTAATTATATTGTGTGTGATTACATTATCTCTGTGTGTGTGTGTGTGTGTGTATATAATTATATTGTGTGTGATTACCCTATCTGTGTGTGTGTAATTATATTGTGTGTGATTACATTATCTGTGTGTGTGTAATTATATTGTGTGTGATTACATTATCTGTGTGTGTGTAATTATATTGTGTGTGTGTGTAATTATTTTGTGTGTGTGTAATTGCATTATCTGTGTGTGTAATTATAGTGTGTGTGATTACATTATCTGTGTGTGTGTGTAATTATATTGTGTGTGATTACATTATCTGTGTGTGTGTATAATTATATTGTGTGTGATTACATTATCTGTGTGTGTGTGTAATTATATTGTGTGTGATTACATTATCTGTGTGTGTGTGTAATTATATTGTGTGTGATTACATTATCTGTGTGTGTGTATAATTGTATTGTGTGTGATTACATTATCTGTGTGTGTGTAATTATATTGTGTGTGATTACATTATCTGTGTGTGTGTAATTATATTGTGTGTGATTACATTATCTGTGTGTGTGTAATTATATTGTGTGTGATTACATTATCTCTGTGTGTGTAATTATATTGTGTGTGATTACATTATCTGTTTGTGTGTAATTATATTGTGTGTGATTACATTATCTGTGTGTGTAATTATATTGTGTGTGATTACATTATCTGTGTGTGTGTAATTATATTGTGTGTGATTACATTATATGTGTGTGTGTGTGTGTGCAATTATAGTGTGTGTGATTACATTACCTGTGTATGTGTAATTATATTTTGTGTGATTACATTATCTGTGTGTGTAATTATATTGTGTGTGATTACACTATCTGTGTGTGTGTAATTATGTTGTGTGTGATTACATCATCTGTATGTGTGTGTGTAATTATATTGTGTGTGATTACATTATCTGTGTGTATGTGTAATTATATTGTATGTGATTACACTATCTGTGTGTGTAATTATAGTGTGTGTTATTACATTATCTGAGTGTGTGTGTGTGTGTGTGTGTGTGTAATTATATTGTGTGATTACGCTATCTGTGTGTAATTATATTATGTGTGATTACATTATCTGTGTTTGTAATTATATTGTGTTTGATTACATTATCTGTGTGTGTGTGTAATTATATTGTGTGTGATTACATTGTCTGTGTGTGTAATTATATTGTGTGTGATTACATTATCTGTGTGTGTGTAATTATATTGTGTGTGATTACATTATCTGTGTGTGTGTGATTAAATGTGTGTGTGATTACACTATCTGTGTGTGTGATTACATTATCTGTGTGTGTAATTATATTGTGTTTGATTTCATTATCTGTGTGTGTAATTATATTGTGTGTGATTACATTGTGTGTGTGTAATTATATTGTGTGTGATTACATTATATGTGTGTGTATTTATAGTGTGTGATTATATTATCTCTGTGTGTGTGTGTGTGTGTGTAATTATATTGTGTGTGATTACATTATCTGTTTGTGTGTAATTATATTGTGTGTGATTACATTATCTGTTTGTATGTGTAATTATATTGTGTGTGATTACATTATCTGTGTGTGTAATTATATTGTGTGTGATTACATTGTCTGTGTGTGTGTAATTATATTGTGTGTGATTACATTATATGTGTGTGTATTTATAGTGTGTGTGATTACATTATCTGTGTGTGTGTGTGTGTGTGTGTGTGTGTGTGTGTGTGTGTAATTATATTGTGTGTGATTACATTGTCTGTGTGTGTGTAATTTTATTGTGTGTGATTACATTATCTCTGTGTGTGTGTGTGTGTAATTTTATTGTGTGTGATTCCATTTTATGTATATGTGTGTATAATTAAATTGTGTATGATTACAGTATCTGTGTGTGTGTAATTATATTGTGTGTGATTACATTATCTGTGTGTATTTGTAATTATATTGTGTGTGATTACATTATCTGTGTGTGTGTAATTATATTGCGTGTGATTACATTATCTGTGTGTGTGTAATTATATTGTGTGTGATTACATTATATGTGTGTGTGTGTATTTATAGTGTGTGTGATTACATTATCTGTGTATGTGTGTGTGTGTGTGTGTGTGTGTGTGTGTGTGTGTGTGTGTGTGTGTGTGTGTAATTATATTGTGTGTGATTACATTGTATGTATGTAGATTATGTATAGAAATTGAATATATGTTGTGGAATTTTATATGATTAAATATTAATTGATTTTAAAGGATTACTTTCTGTTATAATTTTTAAGCTAAACAACTAACATATTAAAGTTAATAAACATTAATTAAAACCTACTGACCTATATTTTCTCCAAAACGAAGTTTCATAACGTTCTAAAAGTTATATCTTTTATTCGCCGATGATGTCACGTTATCCTGCCCACTATTTTCAGCACTGAGTGTTCAAAATACTTAAACCAATAACTTTGTGTTTAAATCGCCATTTTGAAACCTAGGCATTGTAAACGGATTGGTACAGAGCAAAGGATACTCACGGAGTGGGTTTGGAAAACAATTAAATTTGCAGACAAGATTTCTGATATACGGTAGAGATATGTTAATGAAATGCTATTGATAAAAAGCGTATTTGAGGTAGTTAGTTAGTAACAGGCATAGAAAATATTTACTTACAGTGGCCCTTTAAGTTTATAGCGATCTAGTATCTTTTTTCTGTAAATTAATTAATACATAGGAAGCCATATGCCTATCCCAAGCATTAATAAGTATGTAGGGTAGCCTTATGCTTATCCCAGTCATTAATTAGTATGTTGGATAGTATTATGCTTCTCCCAGGCATTAATTAGTACGTAGGATAGCCTTGTGTTTATTCCAGGCATTAATTAGTACATATGATAGTCTTATGCTTATCACAGGCATTAATTAGTATGTAGGATATCCTTATGCTTATCCCAAGCATTAGTTAATATGTAGGATAGTCTTATGGTTATCCAAGGCATTAATTAGTAAGTAGGATAGTCTTATGGTTATCCAAGGCATTAATTAGTATGTAGGATAGCCTTATGTTTATCCCAGGCATTAATTAGTATGTAGGATAGTCTTATGCTTATCTCAGGCATTAATTAGTATGTAGGATAGCCTTATGCTTATTCTAAGCATTAATTAGTATGTAGGATAGTCTTAAGCTTATCTCAGGCATTAATTAGTATGTAAGATAGCCTTATGGTTATCACAGGCATTACTTAGTATGTAGGATAGCCTTATGCTTATCCCAAGCATTAGTTAGTATGTAGGATAGTCTTATGGTTATCACAGGCAATAATTAGTATGTAGGATAGCCTTATGCTTAACCCAGGCATTAATTAGTAAGTAGGATAGTCTTATGCTTATCTCAGGCATTAATTAGTATGTAGGATAGCCTTATGCTTATCCTAGGCATTAATTAGTATGTAGGATAGTTTTATGCTTATCCCAGGCATTAGTTAGTATGTAGGATAGCCTTATGCTTATCTCAGGCATTAATTAGTATGCAGGATAGTCTTATGCTTATCTCAGACATTAATTAGTATGTAGGATATTCTTATGCTTATCCCAGGCATTAATTAGTATGTAGGATAGTCTTATGTTTATCCCAGGCATTAATTAGTATGTAGGATAGTCTTATGCTTATCCCAGGTATTAGTTAGTATGTAGGATAGTCTTATGCTTATCAAGGCATTAATTAGTACGTAGGATAGTCTTATGCTTATCCCAGGAATTAATTAGTATGTAGGATAGTCTTATGCTTATTCCAGGCATTAATTAGTATGTAGGATAGTCTTATGCTTATCCTAGGCATTAATTAGTATGTAGGATAGCCTTATGCTTATCTCAGGCATTAATTAGTATGTAGGATAGTCTTATGCTTATCCCATGCATTAGTTTGTATGTAGGATAGTCTTATACTTATCCCAGGCATTAATTAGTATGTAGGATAGTCTTATGCTTATCCCAGGCATTAGTTTGTACGTAGGATAGTCTTATGCTTATCACAGGCATTAATTAGTACGTAGGGTAGGATAGTCTTATGCTTATCACAGGCATTTATTAGTATGTAGGATAGTCTTATGCTTATCCCAGGCAATAATTAGTAGAAATGTTAAAAGCTAAATAGTGGAGATGCCGGGGGGGGCTCATACATGCAAAGTATGCGCTCTACCACTGAGCTACATCCACTATTTTACATTAGCATCTCTTCACAAACTGTAATCACAAACATATAAATGAAAAATAATGTCACATGTACACAAAAATATTGTAATCACACACAATATAATCACACACACACAGATAATGTAATCACACACAATATAATTACACACACACAGATAATGTAATCACACACAATATAATTACACACACAAACAGATAATGTAATCACACACAATATAATCACACACACACACACACAGATAATGTAATCACACACAATATAATTACACACACAGATAATGTAATCACACACAATATAATTACACACACTGATAGTGTAATCACACACAATATAATTACACACACACACAGATAATGTAATCACACACAATATAATTACACACACAGATAATGTAATCACACACAATATAATCACACACACAGAGATAATGTAATCACACACAATATAATTACACACACAGATAATGTAATCACACACAATATAATTACACACACAGATAGTGTAATCACACACAATATAATTACACACACACACAGATAATGTAATCACACACAATATAATTACACACACAGATAATGTAATCACACACAATATAATTACACACACACAGATAATGTAATCACACACAATATAATTACACACACACAGATAATATAATCACACACAATATAATTACACACACACAGATAGTGTAATCACACACAATATAATTATACACACACAGATAGGGTAATCACACACAATATAATTACACACACACACAGATAATGTAATCACACACAATATAATTACACACACAGATAATGTAGTCACACACAATATAATTACACACACACAGATAGTGTAATCACACACAATATAATTACACACACACAGATAGTGTAATCACACACAATATAATTATACACACACAGATAATGTAATCACACACAATATAATTACACACACACACAGATAATGTAATCACACACAATATAATTACACACACAGATAATGTAATCACATACAATATAATTACACACACACAGATAATGTAATCACACACAATATAATTACACACACAGATAATGTAATCACACACAATATAATTACACACACACAGATAATGTAATCACACACAATATAATTACACATACACAGGTAATGTAATCACACACAATATAATTACACAGATAATATAATCACACACACACACAGATAGTGTAATCACACACAATATAATTACACACATACAGATAATGTAATCACACACAATATAATTACACACACACAGATAATGTAATCACACACAATATAATTACACACACACATATAGTGTAATCACACACAATATAATTATACACACACAGATAGGGTAATCACACACAATATAATTACACACACACAGATAATGTAATCACACACAATATAATTACACACACACACAGATAATGTAATCACACACAATATAATTACACACACAGATAATGTAATCACACACAATATAATTACACACACACAGATAATGTAATCACACACAATATAATTACACACAGATAATGTAATCACACACAATATAATTACACACACACAGATAATGTAATCACACACAATATAATTACACATACACAGGTAATGTAATCACACACAATATAATTACACAGATAATATAATCACACACACACACACACAGATAGTGTAATCACACACAATATAATTACACACACACAGATAATGTAATCACACACAATATAATTACACACACAGACAATGTAATCACACACAATATAATTATACACACACACAGATAATGTAATCACACACAATATAATTACACACACACACAGATAATGTAATCACACACAATATAATTACACACACACACAGATAATGTAATCACACACAATATAATCACACACACACACAGATAGTGTAATCACACACAATATAATTACACACACACAGATAATGTAATCACACACAATATAATTACACACACACACAGATAATGTAATCACACACAATATAATCACACACACACACAGATAGTGTAATCACACACAATATAATTACACACACACAGATAATGTAATCACACACAATATAATTACACACACAGATAATGTAATCACACACAATATAATTACACACACACACAGATAATGTAATCACACACAATATAATTACACACACACAGATAATGTAATCACACACAATATAATTACACACACACAGATAATGTAATCACACACAATATAATTACACACACACAGATAATGTAATCACACACAATATAATTACACACACACAGATAATGTAATCACACACAATATAATTACACACACACAGAGATAATGTAAATTCTAGACTTGTGCATGATCGAAAAAATTTTTTCGGTTCGGATCGATTCAGATTTTTTCAAATTTTAGTTTGGATTGATTCGAATTGTTAAAAATTTGAATGAATTCGTTTTGGATTCATTCGGATTCTAATAGATTTGGCTGGATTCGGTTCGATTCGGAATTCGGAATTTCTGTATGTGTTAGGTGGGATATGCTGTGTATTAGACTAGTATTATGTACTGTATATTAGGTGTAACCCATAGCAGAGTGATATAACCTAATATACTGTACAATACCAGTGTAATCCATGGCCATCCGAATCTACCGAATAAATCAGAACTAATTCGGATTTATTCTGTAGATTCGGCACTGTTTCAATTCGGAAATTCGAATCGATCCGAATCTCCGAATTTAAGAAATTCGGCCGAATTTCTGAATCGATCCGAAACAAATCGCACATGTCTAGTAAATTCTTTATTTATGTTGAGATGACCAATGTTACAAACACAAATAATACTTTGATTGTACACTTAAGGTGTTCATACAATAAAGCTTTTTGTAGCTCGTTGTTTCTTTCATTTAAATCCTTATTTTGGTTTTGTTTGCACATAGGATGATTCTTTCCAGTAAAACCATTCTGTATAATGTCTTTGCCATCTCTGTTTACTCTCTCCCTACTTTCAACCCCCAAGTGTCTTATTACTCTGTCTGCCTGCTTCTCTGTCTTATCCTTTGGCTATATTGTTCTTTCACAATTACCCCGGCACCTCCCACACATTACCCTATATAGCAATACAGGTCCTAATGTTCAGTGCTTGGTTATTTCAGTGTCAAGCTGTAACTCTATTGACTCTCTTACTGAAAGATTTCTGATTCATCCGGCTCCGCTCTCGGAGTCACTCCCTGACCTAGCGGTGACGTCACACTCCAACAATCGATCAGACTGCGACCGGAGCGCTCCCAGCAAGGCAGCAGCAACAAACAAACTTGCCGTTACACGCTCAGCTGACAAGTTACTGCTTACCCTTCTGTACCCTCGCTCCTAAATCTACCTCAGTCGGTAAGTTTGACTGCCGCTTCAACCACAAATCAATTAAATAAGAAAGTACTTATGTTGCTTACAATATTTTAAGGATGCAAACGCAGTCAAAGGTTTCTGCAGCTAACCCCTAATTTACTTAGTGCTATATCTTGTCTATCTAAAAGTATATCTGTAAGACATAGTTAGGTAGGAGTCTGTACATTGTTAACTCTTAGTTAATGAAGTTATATACTATATCCTATAATACTTTAACAGGCTGTTTAGCAATTGCTTTCATAAACTTATCTAGGTACAGGGGAACAGTACTGAGTAGAGCCTAAAAGCTCAACCGTCTCAGCTATTGTCCTGCTGAACCAAATATTAAAGCTGAAGTGTATTGTTTGATGCTGCACTCTATGTTGCCTCCATTTCCTACAGCAGGATCACACATTCACCTCTCAACACCATCTTGCTGCAGTTGAGGTCCTTTACTTACAAACCATTCTGTTTACAGGGAATACTGAGATATAGAAAACCCTGACAGTAATAACCAAGCCTTTGCATAATGGACCCAGCAGCCCTAGAAGCTCATGTTGAGGCCCTAACACAAACAGTAGAGAATCTCTCTAAGGGATTAATTGCTCTACAAGCAGAAAGCACCTCATTAAAACATTACATTAATGAGAAACTAGATGCCATGAAAGTAACTTACACTACTCATGAACCACAACCCAATCCACCTCAAACATTCAGCGGACAAAGGTCTGAATTTAGAGAATTCAGGAATTCTTGTTTTCTATACTTCCAGTTGAAGCCAAAAACTTATGTTAATGACCACTTAAAGGTTCTCACGACAATTTCCTATCTGCGTGGGGAACCACGCATATGGGCAAACTTACGGCTAGATTTGGAGTTCGGCGGTAGATGGCCTGCTAACGCCACGCGTGTTTTATGTCTAACGCACGGCATTGTTTGACTCCGGTATTTAGAGTTCAAATAAGACCATCTAACAATGCTCCTAACGCGTGTATGTCACACGCGTAATCCTTGGCCGCATTAGACAGTCTCCCATAGAGATCAATGGGAAAGCAAAAAAATAGATTTTTCACCTAACACTCGATCTCGCGAGAATACGCACGGCTCGGTCATATGACGCATACCACATCATGCACAACAATAACACGCCGCAAATGTCACAACAACAATCAATCAACAAAGCACACAAGCATTACACATTCACAAGCGGGGGGATTTTTAATAAAATTTAATACGGGGAATACGCATATACTTTAAGATGCGGAAATTCGCAAAATAACAACAAGGAAAAAAACATATATACATACACTAGAAAAATAATCGCATTCAATATCACTATATATTAGGACAAACATACATATACAACACTTCAATAATACCACACCATCGCAAATTCACATTTAAAAAGAATACTATTGGACAATGTTAGAGAAAACGACCACTATGACATCATCGCGTTCTACACATTCCACAAATAATAACTCAAAATGAGCATGCGTAAATTCACACACCTAATACACATTGCACTAATTCTAATTGCTAATAAAGCACACCTGAACACAATTTACAACGCTAATCGGTACATCATTAAACATTTACACAGGGTATATAAGCACCATACAAGCAGGGCTTCTTTGACTGTGTTGCTTGTGGGTCTTTGGAGATTGGAGGTTTAAGATTAGAGACTTGGTGCATTATTGTGAGTGAGTGAGTGAGTTAGTGTTAGCGTGAGAGAGTCAGTTGTTAGTGTTATCGTGAGTTAGTGGGAGTGGGAGAGAGTCTGTTAGTGGGAGCGTGAGTGAGTTAGTGGGAGTGGGAGTTGTTAGTGAGAGTTGTTAGTGGGAGCGTCAGTTAGTGGTAGTTAGTGAGAGTTAGTGGGAGTGTTTGTTAGTGAGAATTAGTAGTAGTGTGTTAGTGAGAATTAGTAGTAGTGTGAGTTAGCGAGCGAGTGATTTTTCTGTACACGTAACACATTTACACGCAAACACATTCAATACATACATACACTTATCAATAACACTACATACACTCCATACCCCCTACCCCCTCATACTACACTCCATACCCCATTCCCTGTAGTCCCATTCCCTTTCATCCCATTTACTCTTATCCCATACCCCATACCCATCCCATACCCATCCCCTAGTTACATTTAGTTTACATATCCTCCTTTTAGTCTTCTTCTTCTTTTGGTTTATTTAAATACTCCTTACCCTCTTTGTTTTTTTACATCCCTCTCACACTTTCAGCACTTTTTTTGTCTTTTTAGTTCTTTATTTTGACCCCCTTTCATTTCATCACACTCACTTTTTGTTTGATTATTTGGGGTTTAGTTTAGGGAACAGATGGAGGCCAGGCAGGGGACAGGTAGAGGGGGGAGGAGAGGGAGGGGGAGAGGAACAGGGCAGGAAGGGGAGCAGGAAGGGGGGCAGGAAGCGGGGGTGGAAGCGGTGGGTGGACCCAGCCACTTGGTTCAAGATGAACAAGTGGCTGGGCCCAGTGGCGGTCAGAGTAGGGCTTCACAGTCCGGGAAACAGAGGGCATCGTCACAGGGGAAGGCCAAGGCGACTAGGGAGGCGAGGTTTTCGATGGAGGAGAAGGAGGCCCTCATAGAGGCCTATATGGCCAGGCATAGGAGGCTGGAGCACCAGAAGACAACCCCGACTGACAAGAGGAGGCTCTGGAATGAGATAAGAAATGCAGTCAATGCAGTGGGTGGCCGGAACAGAGATCTGGATTCGATAAAACATCGCTACCGGGACTGTAAGATGGATCTCAAGAAAAAGTTAAGCCTGGAGGCCCGACATGCCGCAGGAACCGGTGGCAGACCTGCCCTGGAAATAGAGTACTGCCGATGGGAGGAAATGTTGCGGCCCAGCATCTCCGAGGTGGAAATAGTCGGTATCGGCGGAATTGATACCGGGAACCTGCCACTCTCATCTGACGGTAAGCTCATTGAACAATAAATTCACATACGAATGTATTTCAAGGGACACTATACGCAAACCTTTACTTTCATGATTTAGGTAGCGAATACAATTTGACAAAACATTCAAATGTACTTATATTACCTAATTTGAATCCTTCTTGAGATATATTTTAATGAAGAAATAGCCATGCACACGGTGAAACAATCACAGGAGGCAGCTATATTCAGCTAACAATCAGCATCTTATAAGCATATTTAGATATGCTTTTCAGCAAAGAATATCCAGAGAATGAAGCTAATTAGATAAGAAAAGTACATTAGAAAGTTGATTATAAATGTATGCTTCTAAATCATGAAAGATAAAACATTGGGTTTCATGTCCCTTTAAGGATCAGATTAATGCTGACAAGTTACTGCTTACCCTTCTGTACCCTCGCTCCTAAATCTACCTCAGTCGGTAAGTTTGACTGCCGCTTCAACCACAAATCAATTAAATAAGAAAGTACTTATGTTGCTTACAATATTTTAAGGATGCAAACGCAGTCAAAGGTTTCTGCAGCTAACCCCTAATTTACTTAGTGCTATATCTTGTCTATCTAAAAGTATATCTGTAAGACATAGTTAGGTAGGAGTCTGTACATTGTTAACTCTTAGTTAATGAAGTTATATACTATATCCTATAATACTTTAACAGGCTGTTTAGCAATTGCTTTCATAAACTTATCTAGGTACAGGGGAACAGTACTGAGTAGAGCCTAAAAGCTCAACCGTCTCAGCTATTGTCCTGCTGAACCAAATATTAAAGCTGAAGTGTATTGTTTGATGCTGCACTCTATGTTGCCTCCATTTCCTACAGCAGGATCACACATTCACCTCTCAACACCATCTTGCTGCAGTTGAGGTCCTTTACTTACAAACCATTCTGTTTACAGGGAATACTGAGATATAGAAAACCCTGACAGTAATAACCAAGCCTTTGCATAATGGACCCAGCAGCCCTAGAAGCTCATGTTGAGGCCCTAACACAAACAGTAGAGAATCTCTCTAAGGGATTAATTGCTCTACAAGCAGAAAGCACCTCATTAAAACATTACATTAATGAGAAACTAGATGCCATGAAAGTAACTTACACTACTCATGAACCACAACCCAATCCACCTCAAACATTCAGCGGACAAAGGTCTGAATTTAGAGAATTCAGGAATTCTTGTTTTCTATACTTCCAGTTGAAGCCAAAAACTTATGTTAATGACCACTTAAAGGTTCTCACGACAATTTCCTATCTGCGTGGGGAACCACGCATATGGGCAAACTTACGGCTAGATTTGGAGTTCGGCGGTAGATGGCCTGCTAACGCCACGCGTGTTTTATGTCTAACGCACGGCATTGTTTGACTCCGGTATTTAGAGTTCAAATAAGACCATCTAACAATGCTCCTAACGCGTGTATGTCACACGCGTAATCCTTGGCCGCATTAGACAGTCTCCCATAGAGATCAATGGGAAAGCAAAAAAATAGATTTTTCACCTAACACTCGATCTCGCGAGAATACGCACGGCTCGGTCATATGACGCATACCACATCATGCACAACAATAACACGCCGCAAATGTCACAACAACAATCAATCAACAAAGCACACAAGCATTACACATTCACAAGCGGGGGGATTTTTAATAAAATTTAATACGGGGAATACGCATATACTTTAAGATGCGGAAATTCGCAAAATAACAACAAGGAAAAAAACATATATACATACACTAGAAAAATAATCGCATTCAATATCACTATATATTAGGACAAACATACATATACAACACTTCAATAATACCACACCATCGCAAATTCACATTTAAAAAGAATACTATTGGACAATGTTAGAGAAAACGACCACTATGACATCATCGCATTCTACACATTCCACAAATAATAACTCAAAATGAGCATGCGTAAATTCACACACCTAATACACATTGCACTAATTCTAATTGCTAATAAAGCACACCTGAACACAATTTACAACGCTAATCGGTACATCATTAAACATTTACACAGGGTATATAAGCACCATACAAGCAGGGCTTCTTTGACTGTGTTGCTTGTGGGTCTTTGGAGATTGGAGGTTTAAGATTAGAGACTTGGTGCATTATTGTGAGTGAGTGAGTGAGTTAGTGTTAGCGTGAGAGAGTCAGTTGTTAGTGTTATCGTGAGTTAGTGGGAGTGGGAGAGAGTCTGTTAGTGGGAGCGTGAGTGAGTTAGTGGGAGTGGGAGTTGTTAGTGAGAGTTGTTAGTGGGAGCGTCAGTTAGTGGTAGTTAGTGAGAGTTAGTGGGAGTGTTTGTTAGTGAGAATTAGTAGTAGTGTGTTAGTGAGAATTAGTAGTAGTGTGAGTTAGCGAGCGAGTGATTTTTCTGTACACGTAACACATTTACACGCAAACACATTCAATACATACATACACTTATCAATAACACTACATACACTCCATACCCCCTACCCCCTCATACTACACTCCATACCCCATTCCCTGTAGTCCCATTCCCTTTCATCCCATTTACTCTTATCCCATACCCCATACCCATCCCATACCCATCCCCTAGTTACATTTAGTTTACATATCCTCCTTTTAGTCTTCTTCTTCTTTTGGTTTATTTAAATACTCCTTACCCTCTTTGTTTTTTTACATCCCTCTCACACTTTCAGCACTTTTTTTGTCTTTTTAGTTCTTTATTTTGACCCCCTTTCATTTCATCACACTCACTTTTTGTTTGATTATTTGGGGTTTAGTTTAGGGAACAGATGGAGGCCAGGCAGGGGACAGGTAGAGGGGGGAGGAGAGGGAGGGGGAGAGGAACAGGGCAGGAAGGGGAGCAGGAAGGGGGGCAGGAAGCGGGGGTGGAAGCGGTGGGTGGACCCAGCCACTTGGTTCAAGATGAACAAGTGGCTGGGCCCAGTGGCGGTCAGAGTAGGGCTTCACAGTCCGGGAAACAGAGGGCATCGTCACAGGGGAAGGCCAAGGCGACTAGGGAGGCGAGGTTTTCGATGGAGGAGAAGGAGGCCCTCATAGAGGCCTATATGGCCAGGCATAGGAGGCTGGAGCACCAGAAGACAACCCCGACTGACAAGAGGAGGCTCTGGAATGAGATAAGAAATGCAGTCAATGCAGTGGGTGGCCGGAACAGATATCTGGATTCGATAAAACATCGCTACCGGGACTGTAAGATGGATCTCAAGAAAAAGTTAAGCCTGGAGGCCCGACATGCCGCAGGAACCGGTGGCAGACCTGCCCTGGAAATAGAGTACTGCCGATGGGAGGAAATGTTGCGGCCCAGCATCTCCGAGGTGGAAATAGTCGGTATCGGCGGAATTGATACCGGGAACCTGCCACTCTCATCTGACGGTAAGCTCATTGAACAATAAATTCACATACGAATGTATTTCAAGGGACACTATACGCAAACCTTTACTTTCATGATTTAGGTAGCGAATACAATTTGACAAAACATTCAAATGTACTTATATTACCTAATTTGAATCCTTCTTGAGATATATTTTAATGAAGAAATAGCCATGCACACGGTGAAACAATCACAGGAGGCAGCTATATTCAGCTAACAATCAGCATCTTATAAGCATATTTAGATATGCTTTTCAGCAAAGAATATCCAGAGAATGAAGCTAATTAGATAAGAAAAGTACATTAGAAAGTTGATTATAAATGTATGCTTCTAAATCATGAAAGATAAAACATTGGGTTTCATGTCCCTTTAAGGATCAGATTAATGCTATAACGTTGTTCACACGCATTCAATTACTTTGCGGTTACATCAGTATCTAGGCTATAGGTTAGGTGTGCATTTAAACAGACTGAAAACAAACGCAAAAACATTCAGATTGACCACAGATATCACAAACACGGTTTTGAAAATGCGGAAATCGTATTGATTGTTTGTTAGATATCAAAGTGGATTAATGATTCTGCATTTGTAATTGTATCGTAAGCTAAGTCATTTAAAGCTTGATTTGCAAATATGCTAATATATAAAAAAAATTATTTTTTTGAAATATACAGAGTCTGGGGAGGAGGCAGCACAAGAAACACAGCCTCATCCATCTCCCCGGGATGAGAGTGGTGGGGAGGAATTTCCACTTCGGAGGGAAGAGGCCCCCCGTGACGAAGAGCGCACGGAAGCTGATGAAGAGGCCCCGGAAGCAGAGGAGGAGCCCGCGGAACCAGAGGACCCTCAAGGACCCGCACACCGCCGTGCACGGGCACCCCGCCGTGCACGGGTACCCCGCCAAGCACAACAAGAGGAAATAGCGGAGGTGCGGGTTCTACTGGACTACATAGACCAGATGCGTAACTCCCGGATACAAAATATCGAAGGCCGAACTCGAATTCTTGATGGACAAAATCAAATAATTGAAGGCCAAAACCAAATAATAAACATACTGAATAGAATCGAACAAGGCCAAAACCGAATCATTAATCTGCACCACGAGATGTTCAATTTTTTCCGGGAGGCGCATGCTGGTCTACCTCCTGGTCCGCCTCCTGCTGCTGGGCCTCTTGATGCTGGGCCTCTTGCTTCTGGGCCTCTTGCTGCTGGGCCTCCTCCTGCCGGCCCAGCTCCTCCTGCCGGCCCATCTACTCCTGCCGGCCCATCTACTCCTGCCGGCCCATCTACTCCTGCCGGCCCATCTCCTCCTCTTCAGCCATCTCCTCCTCTTCAGCCATCTCCTCCTCTTCAGCCATCTTCTCCTCCTCAGCCATCTTCTCCTCCTCACCTTGGTCGTCCCAGTACTCTTCCTTCCACTCTTCCCACAACATCTCCAAGGAGAACTCTTCGGAGTCGGCAGTTGCCCCTCCCAGAGCCTCAGCCCCGTGGGAAGAGGGGAAGGAAGAGGAAGTAAGTATTTATTTTCATCTTTAATGTTTTTTTTTATTTAATGTGTAATGGATAGGTATGTGATGATGTGGTTTTCATACACTTGTGGACCACACTCTGTATATAATCTACTTCTATGGGACCGGGTCCATGGAGGCAGATTGTTTGCAGAGTGTGGGTTATAAGTGTGTGAAAACCACATCATCACATACCTATCCTTGTTCATGATATTGATTGGTTTCTGTGATGTGATGTCCAAACTGTTTCCCTAATCGCAAACAAAATTACCATTACAATTATCCATGATGGCATATTACTGTTTGAATGCCAATAACGCAGCTTAAAGGGAAAGTCAGAAAATTATTGATTACTAAGAAAACACTGTATTACGCATTATCAAGTTTGAAACAACAAAACATGGAGAAATACGTGTGACTTATGTGCTTAACCTTGTATCTATGACTCGGAAAAATGACCACTTATTTGTTGTTCTGACATAACAACATTTTAGATATCAATGATCAATACATGGTAAATAATATGCTGTATGAGCACAAGGTTTTACATATACAAATGCTATCCAAATGCCCTCTAGTGGTCAAATTGTATAATGATTACATGCACTCTTCAAGCTCGAAGAAATGAGCACACGAACCTCATAGGTTTAGCTAGCAAATTTAAATAAACACAGACAAATGATTAATTGGTGAGAAACATTTGATATCATTGATATTACAATTGACTTTTAGAATAATGAAAAACATTATTTGTTTTCTAAACTGTCCCTTTAACAAAATTACATATGCTAACACATATTTGAAGCTTGTTGGTATATCTACATGTACTTGTTCAAAAAATAAATATTGAAATCAGATTTATATTGACGTGTTAAATAAAGTCTATTTTCTTAAAGAGACATTATTGTGTTAATTTTTTATTGGAAAGACATTTGTTTGAACAATGAATATGGTTTAAAGTCCTTTTAGGAGTGGGGGGTGAAAATATGCTAACAATAATATATTTGAAGATTAAACAATGTGGAACTCATACATGATACAAAAATCAACATTTGCATTAAAGGGACAGTATACTATATTTTTAACAGAACTGTATGTAATAGACACTACTACAAACAACAAGATTAACATATACTGATATCAATATTACAAAGCTTCAAACACTTTCAAAGAAAATCGGGTTAGCTCTATTGAAAATATAGATGAACCCCCATTACAACCGTAAAACAAGACAATACCCCATCATTAACATATGAAAAGACCCTTTACACAAACAGGAGAAAGCTGGAGATGGTACTCACATGAAACTCAGAGGCTTGGCGAGGAGTCTGAAAATTACTTACATTTTATTTGAACAGAAGCAAAATGAAACGTGTATTTGTTAAACAATGGACTATCTAACTAGAGACAAAATAAAAGGTTTTGATTTATAATGTGAGTGTCTAATGAACCTTTAATAAAATATACAACGAAATTACATTTAGAAGAAGTCGGCATCATATATTTAGCATATGATAAAGCTAAATGCATATTGATTACTTTATTCTAACACAATAGCGCATATTTATTAATTAGATATCTTTAACATTAAACACAACAGTCATTTTTATGAAAAAGGAACATTGTTGACAAACATATTAAACAACATGGACTATAGAGATTTGCACTTGCCTCGAAATATCATATGCATGAAAACATTTTGCTTTCGTTCGTTTATTCAACCAGACATCCAGCAAAAGAGAATGTGGTGGTCTTTATCAGCTACGGGTCAACAATGTAACATGATGCAAATAATACATATTCGCAATGTTTTTAAAATTGGCTGCAGTCACAAACGTTTTTAACGTGCACAAACAAATATTGCGGGACTACGTAATCCAATCAGACGTTTTTTTACCTTTGCATGTGACGTCTTAACATGGCGCTTCCTTGATCACGTAAGAACGCCATCCAATAAAAGGCACATTCTTGATCACGTAAGAACGCCCAAAAAAAAAGGGGCATCCTTGATCGCGTCAAAACGCCATCCAATAAAAGGCACATTCTTGATCACGTAAGAACGCCCCATAAAAAAGGCGCATCTTTGATCGTGTCAAAACGCCATCCAATAAAAGGCACATTCTTGATCACGTAAGAACGTCAGTCAATACAAGGAATCATTGGACAGCCTGGCAGGTGACGTCTTAAGCAACATGGCACATCCGAGATCGCTGAAAAACCGCAGACAATACAAGGGCTCAGTTGACAGCTTGGCATATCACTAAGAAACGTATTTATATTTTAGGAACTAGTATGTGTCTAGATTGCTATCTAGGAATGTCACCAAATCATGAATCATCTTTTCGGACTTGACTGTCCCTTGAACTATAGCTATGGTGTATATCTTTAACATTTAAAAGATACACATGAGAAATACATATGCCATTGATGTTTTAAGATATGTTTTGATTGTTTTGGAATAACAATAGTTATACATGGATTGATTAAACGTGTCATTTATTCAAGTTTAAATATGGTCAGCCTACCTATAGCCATATATGGGAGGAGAAGTATTTTGTTAACATATTTGTTAAAAAATATTCATCATCTAAAATATTTGCATTACACACAGAGATTTATTTGGTTACACTTTTACAATAAGATAGAATTGAAAATGAAATACATGTGCTGTCAACATTACAATAAGATTGTTTATTAATAAGATTATATGTCCTTGTTCATGAAAAAAGGACAAAAACACTTTAGAAATGGAAATACATTCATTAACAATTGTGCTCACCATCACTTAAAGGGACATGATTTTTTTTATAAAAAGAGGATACACATAGACAATACTATTTCAATGAAATGAACACTTTACAGGGATTATATCATTGTATCAATACTCAGATCATTTGTTAAAGGTGCATCAATTCATGCAGAGTTTCTAAATACACACATGGATCTGAAAATTGAAATATACATATATACACAAATAACAATATATATATACATATATAAAACAATTACTATGCTAATCATAATCATGCAATGATAAAGCTAAGAGAAAAATATATAAAGACAAATAATAAGATTACATTGGAGATGTTAATCTTAAAGTCATTTACAATTGTCTTACATATATGATTTTTTATAATAAATTATTTTTGGTAGGTCCCTTTAAGGATCAACAAGATAAACTAGAGCTTTCAAAAAATAACATGAAGAATGAGGACAAAGATTGGTGCAATGACATGTCTTTTATTAGTATGTAAGAAAACATCAACAACGTTTAGAAATAATCTTGTAAAAATAAGGAATATTTGAGCCATATGACAAGGTAACACAGTGCATCACAGTCCATGAAGAGAGTTGCCAAGGGCCACCATAGCCCCATTGGAGACATATGACAAGGTAAAAGAGTGCATCACAGTCCATGAAGAGAGTTGCCAAGGGCCACCATAGCCCCGTTGGAGACATATGCCAAGGTAACAGAGTGCATCACAGTCCATGAAGAGAGTTGCCAAGGGCCACCATAGCCCCATTGGAGACATATGCCAAGGTAACAGAGTGCATCACAGTCCATGAAGAGAGTTGCCAAGGGCCACCATAGCCCCATTGGAGACATATGCCAAGGTAACAGAGTGCATCACAGTCCATGAAGAGAGTTGCCAAGGGCCACCATAGCCCCATTGGAGACATATGACAAGGTAAAAGAGTGCATCACAGTCCATGAAGAGAGTTGCCAAGGGCCACCATAGCCCCATTGGAGACATATGCCAAGGTAACAGAGTGCATCACAGTCCATGAAGAGAGTTGCCAAGGGCCACCATAGCCCCATTGGAGACATATGCCAAGGTAACAGAGTGCATCACAGTCCATGAAGAGAGTTGCCAAGGGCCACCATAGCCCCATTGGAGACATATGACAAGGTAAAAGAGTGCATCACAGTCCATGAAGAGAGTTGCCAAGGGCCACCATAGCCCCATTGGAGACATATGCCAAGGTAACAGAGTGCATCACAGTCCATGAAGAGATTTACCAAGGGCTACTATAGCCCCATTGGAGACATATGCCAAGGTAACAGAGTGCATCACAGTCCATGAAGAGAGTTGCCAAGGGCCACCATAGCCCCATTGGAGACATATGACAAGGTAAAAGAGTGCATCACAGTCCATGAAGAGAGTTGCCAAGGGCCACCATAGCCCCATTGGAGACATATGACAAGGTAAAAGAGTGCAACAGGCACAACAATAAACTTTGAAAAAGGCCAAATGGCAACAATAAAACAAAACATCAACATGTGGACAGAGGATTCTTATCTGCGACCTTGGAGCATCTCCAGATCCTCCACTTACTGGTCATCCTCTTCATTGTCCTGTGCATCTCCAGCTCCAGATTCAGGCCTTGAACTTAATCGCATTATTTCACGCAGAGTCAATTCCTGAATCCGGAGCAGGGCCTGCATGCTGTCGTTCATCCCTCTCTGGCCAGCTGCGTTCCTCAGCACGGCCTGCTCTACTCGTGCTAGACCTTCTAGCATGAGCCATGCTGAGTCACAGCCTAAAATAAAGAATAAATTAAATATTAAGGATAATTACACAACAGACGAAAAAATAAGCAAAGATACATTGTCATCATAAAGACAAATCATTCTTTACATCAATTAGTTTTCATTGATTCTTTACACATGAAATATGTTATTCAGACAGACCGAAATCATTAAAGGGACAGTTTACTCAAACATGTTGTCCCCTTTAATTGGTTTTCGATGATCCACTTATACAGCTTGAGTGTATAAAATCTTGTTAAAGGATTTACATTGTACTTACATTAGCAATTTAAGGCCTAGATTTAGAGTTCGGCGGTAGCCGTCAAAACCAGCGTTAGAGGCTCCTAACGCTGGTTTTGGCCGCCCGCTGGTATTTGGAGTCAGTGATTAAAGGGTCTAACGCTCACTTTTCAGCCGCGACTTTTCCATACCGCAGATCCCCCT
The DNA here is from genome assembly GCF_027579735.1 of Bombina bombina. Taxonomy (NCBI): domain Eukaryota; kingdom Metazoa; phylum Chordata; class Amphibia; order Anura; family Bombinatoridae; genus Bombina; species Bombina bombina. The sequence goes on from NC_069505.1 coordinate 37,117,806, forward strand.
ACGCCATTTGCGTATCCTATCTTTTCAATGGGATCTTCCTAACGCCGGTATTTAGAGTCGTTTCTGAAGTGAGCGTTAGAGCTCTAACGACAAAACTCCAGCCGCCTGAAAATAGCAGGAGTTAAGAGCTTTCTGGGCTAACGCCGGTTCATAAAACTCTTAACTACTGTACCCTAAAGTACACTAACACCCATAAACTACCTATGTACCCCTAAACCGAGCTCCCCCCACATCGCCGCCGCTCGATTAAAATATTTTAACCCCTAATCTGCCGACCCCCACCTACGTTATACTTATGTACCCCTAATCTGCTGCCCCTAACCCCGCCGACCCCTGTATTACATTTATTAACCCCTAACCTGCCCCCCACAACGTCGCCGCCAGCTACTTAAAATAATTAACCCCTAATCTTCCGACCGCAAAGCGCCGCCACCTACTTTATCCCTATGTACCCCTAATCTGCTGCCCCTAACACCGCCGACCCCTATATTATATTTATTAACCCCTAATCTGCCCCCCTCAACGTCGCCGACACCTGCCTACACTTATTAACCCCTAATCTGCCGAGCGGACCGCACCGCTACTATAATAAAGTTATTAACCCCTAACCCGCCTCACTAACCCTATCATAAATAGTATTAACCCCTAACCTGCCCTCCCTAACATCGCCGACACCTACCTTCAATTATTAACCCCTAATCTGACGACCGGAGCTCATCGCTACTATAATAAATGGATTAACCCCTAAAGCTAAGTCTAACCCTAACACTAACACCCCCCTAACTTAAATATAATTTACATCTAACGAAATAAATTAACTCTTATTAAATAACTTATTCCTATTTAAAGCTAAATACTTACCTGTAAAATAAATCCTAATATAGCTACAATATAAATTATAATTATATTATAGCTATTTTAGGATTAATATTTATTTTACATGCAACTTTGTAATTATTTTAACCAGGTACAATAGCTATTAAATAGTTAAGAACTATTTAATAGTTACCTAGTTAAAATAATAACAAATTTACCTGTAAAATAAATCCTAAACTAAGATATAATTAAACCTAACACTACCCTATCAATAAATTAATTAAATAAACTACCTACAATTACCTACAATTAACCTAACACTACACTATCAATAAATTAATTAAACACAATTCCTACAAATAAATACAATTAAATAAACTAGCTAAAGTACAAAAAATAAAAAAGAACTAAGTTACAAAAAATAAAAAAATATTTACAAACATAAGAAAAATATTACAACAATTTTAAACTAATTACACCTACTCTAAGCCCCCTAATAAAATAACAAAGCCCCCCAAAATAAAAAATTCCCTACCCTATTCTAAATTAAAAAGTTACAAGCTCTTTTACCTTACCAGCCCTGAACAGGGCCCTTTGCGGGGCATGCCCCAAGAATTTCAGCTCTTTTGCCTGTAAAAAAAAACATACCATACCCCCCCCCCCAACATTACAACCCACCACCCACATACCCCTAATCTAACCCAAACCCCCCTTAAAGAAACCTAACACTAAGCCCCTGAAGATCTTCCTACCTTGTCTTCACCATCCAGGTATCACCGATCCGTCCTGGCTCCAACATCTTCATCCAACCCAAGCGGGGGTTGGCGATCCATCATCCGGTGGCTGAAGAGGTCCAGAAGAGGCTCCAAAGTCTTCCTCCTATCCGGCAAGAAGAGGACATCCAGACCGGCAAACATCTTCTCCAAGCGGCATCTTCGATCTTCTTCCATCCGGTGCGGAGCGGGTCCATCTTGAAGCAGGCGACGCGGATCCATCCTCTTCTTCCGTTGTCTCCCGACGAATGACGGTTCCTTTAAGGGACGTCATCCAAGATGGCGTCCCTCGAATTCCGATTGGCTGATAGGATTCTATCAGCCAATCGGAATTAAGGTAGGAATTTTCTGATTGGCTGATGGAATCAGCCAATCAGAATCAAGTTCAATCCGATTGGCTGATCCAATCAGCCAATCAGATTGAGCTCGCATTCTATTGGCTGTTCCGATCAGTATGGTATGGTATGTTTTTTTTTACAGGCAAAAGAGCTGAAATTCTTGGGGCATGCCCCGCAAAGGGCCCTGTTCAGGGCTGGTAAGGTAAAAGAGCTTGTAACTTTTTTAATTTAGAATAGGGTAGGGAATTTTTTATTTTGGGGGGCTTTGTTATTTTATTAGGGGGCTTAGAGTAGGTGTAATTAGTTTAAAATTGTTGTAATATTTTTCTTATGTTTGTAAATATTTTTTTATTTTTTGTAACTTAGTTCTTTTTTATTTTTTGTACTTTAGCTAGTTTATTTAATTGTATTTATTTGTAGGAATTGTGTTTAATTAATTTATTGATAGTGTAGTGTTAGGTTAATTGTAGGTAATTGTAGGTAGTTTATTTAATTAATTTATTGATAGGGTAGTGTTAGGTTTAATTATATCTTAGTTTAGGATTTATTTTACAGGTAAATTTGTTATTATTTTAACTAGGTAACTATTAAATAGTTCTTAACTATTTAATAGCTATTGTACCTGGTTAAAATAATTACAAAGTTGCCTGTAAAATAAATATTAATCCTAAAATAGCTATAATATAATTATAATTTATATTGTAGCTATATTAGGATTTATTTTACAGGTAAGTATTTAGCTTTAAATAGGAATAAGTTATTTAATAAGAGTTAATTTATTTCGTTAGATGTAAATTATATTTAAGTTAGGGGGGTGTTAGTGTTAGGGTTAGACTTAGCTTTAGGGGTTAATACATTTATTAGAATAGCGGTGAGGTCCGCTCGGCAGATTAGGGGTTAATAATTGAAGGTAGGTGTCGGCGATGTTAGGGAGGGCAGATTAGGGGTTAATACTATTTATGATAGGGTTAGTGAGGCGGATTAGGGGTTAATAACTTTATTATAGTAGCGCTCAGGTCCGCTCGGCAGATTAGGGGTTAATAAGTGTAGGCAGGTGTCGGCGACGTTGAGGGGGGCAGATTAGGGGTTAATAAATATAATATAGGGGTCGGCGATGTTAGGGCAGCAGATTAGGGGTACATAGGGATAACGTAGGTTGCGGCGGTTTACGGAGCGGCAGATTAGGGGTTAAAAAAAATATGCAGGGGTCAGCGATAGCGGGGGCGGCAGAATAGGGGTTAATAAGTGTAAGGTTAGGGGTGTTTAGACTCGGGGTACATGTTAGAGTGTTAGGTGCAGACGTAGGAAGTGTTTCCCCATAGGAAACAATGGGGCTGCGTTAGGAGCTGAACGCTGCTTTTTTTTTTTCAGCTCAAACAGTCCCATTGTTTCCTATGGGAGAATCGTGCACGAGCACGTTTTTGAGGCTGGCCGCGTCCGTAAGCAACTCTGGTATCGAGAGTTGCATTTGCGGTAAAAATGCTCTACGCTCCTTTTTTGGAGCCTAACGCAGCATTTGTTTGAACTCTCAATACCAGAGTTAAATTTATGGTGCGGCCAGAAAAAAACCTGCGGAGCGTTAACAGCCCTTCTACCGCCAAACTCCAAATCTAGGCCTAAATATTTTAATTATACTGTGGTAGGCACACCTATCCTTAAACATTTTGGCGTTGAGGACAAGCTGTGTAAACATAGCAACCTGAAGAAATTACATTCCCACTGGGTTAGACAAGAGATAATGTATCAACATTTGTACATAAATTGTTGGATCCAAGTAGTGGTGATTGGTATATGTAGTGATATCAAATTAAAGGGACACTGAACCTAAATATTTAATTGACTGATTCAGATAGAGCATGACATTACAAATATGAAAAAATTACACATATTCTTTAAATGTTAGAATTCTCTAGCTAGATTTTGAATGCAAGAATGTCGGTTTTTAGGGCAGGCCATATTTGTTTATCAACTTTGTTTGTCCCTGCTGGTTGATGGATACATTCATCCAACAATAAAGAAATGATGTCCACAATTATTTTCTATTTAAAAATAATTCTAGGCATTTCTTTGTTTCAATAAAGATAGCAAGAGAATGAAGAATAATTCATAAGAGTAGTAAATTATAAATTTGATTAACATTGCATGCTCTATTTGAATCACAATATAAAATATTTACCTTCAGTGTACCTTTAAGTATCTTATAATGTTGATTTTGAATGATACTTACAGCTGTGCCTGGGAAGGACAATCCGACACCCAGGACAATGAAGGTTGAGACAGGGGGGAGGGATGGGATTGGGTTGGGGAGGGATGGTATTGGCTTGGGGAGGGATGGGATTGGCTTGGGGAGGGATGAGCTGCTGCTCCGGGGTAGGCCGTACAGCTGGGGAGTGGTGAGTTTGGGTCTGGGCAGCTGTACGGCCCATAATACGGGGAGAGCGGCGAAGGGGGGTGTAGGGGCATGTTTTGGGAGGGACAGGAAATGACGAATGGGAAGGGCCTGCAGGGGTCTGGGCATGGTCAGGAGTCTGGGCAGGGGTCTGGGCATGGTCAGGAGTCTGGGCCTGGGCAGGGGTCTGGGCATGGGCAGGGGCGGAAACCAGATGACCAGAAGTGGCGGATCCATCTGAAAAAAAATAAAATATATTAACATCTCATACATCATGAAATCAAATCAACGCATTTCAAATTGATTATGTTTTCAATATACTTCGAAGTGTGTTTGAATTTGTAAACAATTATGAAATGAGGATATGGTATGCATATAGGCACTCAGATGAATATCAATTACTGTCTGTACAATTATAACATTATTATTGTGTTTTGGCCTGGAATATGCATGTGACATAATGATGGCATGAATTATACATTTTTAAAAAGAAAAATATTTTCATGCTGCCTGATATAGAAAGGGGGCAGTAGTGTATTTGAACAGACAAATAATATTCCTTTTTAAAGTGCAAAATCTGTAGACTTTGAATGTCTTCAATAAAATGATTTCAAATAAAGCAACATGTTGGAAACATGATAGATATATTTCACATACCATCAGACTCCAAGGCAGCCTCTTCCTCCTCCGTCACACATGTTACATCAAGCTCTGTAAAACATAACATGTTGTGTACATGTTAAGATCAGATATTATAACATATGTTACTGTTGTTCAAAGACACACATCAATGTTGCATTAAAGATATACACACCCAAAGTTATGATTTACATCATTTTGATGGAGCATACAAATTACATTAGATTTGTTATTCTCAATGATTCAGATTTTCAATGTATTGTTTGTATTAATTTCTAAATCAGAAAAGCATAGTACATAGAACATTTAAGATTTCTCATGTGTGTATCACTTGATGACTGTTGTCAAAAATGAACATGGAAACAAACATATGCTATACATCTTCTGAATAACAAAGGTGTAGACTAATAAAGTTGTAATTATTAATCTTTCAATATTCAAAGAAAATTAATATATAATCAGAAGAGAAAATTATATGTTTGTTTCAAATGTTATGCTTCATCAGAATCATGCTCATAATATTGATTACCAATACACCTTCAATGACATATAAATGAGTCAATGGAATTACCAAGGGACCGCAAAGGCGGCTCTGTGTCACTGCTGGATTCCTGTGGGCTCCCCACACCAACTCTCTCTATGAATGATATAGATATATATTAGGAAACACATTTGGGATATGACTAAATCACATCTGTATCGAATTTTATGATTAATCAACTTTAAAATGTGAAGAATAGAGCAGTCATTAAACAAAAAAATGCTTGATTGAATCAAGGGGATTCTGTTAAAAATGATGTATTGAACATATATTTAATTTCTGACTATATTAGACATCAAACTCATCTCATACGATGCTATTGCATATCTAAATATACCCATTGATCAATGTTCTTCAAACAATACACACAAACCACATTTTGAAGAACAGCTGTTGACAAATATAAACAAAGACATGTGGCACATCGAGGCATTTGTGCAATGTACAGTAATCTTGTTTAGGACACAACACATATTGATTACAATACAAAACAAAATTGATTAGTACAAATATGTAATCATGGTACTGTGAGAGTATGCTGATATCTATAAAGTAACTCCAACAGTGAATATGTGAATTATATATCAATATTGTTTAATCCAAAGAATGTAAAGATGAATGAATCTATTGTTTATTAAAGGGACACTGACATGATTTATTTCAATCATTGATTTCACTGTTCAAACTGTTCAAAATGATTGAACATTGACTCCTATTATAATTTTAATGTTGCTACATTTTAATATTAAAGGCAGATAAGCAATATTGGATTCCATAAATATTGTTTGTTGAAGGTATCCACCAATCATCAATAAAAACCAAGGTTGGTCAACCAAAATTGAGCTGCAGATAAACGTACATTCTTGATTTTAAAATACATTTAGCAATAGAATATTTCACATATGATTATAGTATTATATTTAAATGTTTATTAATATTGCATACTCTATCTGAATGACAACATTAATAATTTTAGCTCAGTATCCCTTTAATATAAAATTTTATTGATTTGACAATGTTGGTGTTAATGAATTCTCTACTCCATATGTTGATGTAATGAATGGGATTGTCAGCCGCTCAGGAATCAATCCGGGATGTAACCCAACTGCTAGCGTGAATTGAAAGCACACGCTAGCACACTGAGAAATATCCAGGACGTGACCCACTCAGGAAGCAGATTAGAAGATAACAAAAATGAATATTGTTCCAGAATGCAGGAAAGCCACAAAGGATAAAACGTCCCTTTAAGTAGTTCAAAGAACAAAAAGGAAATGCTCTTACTTGAAGCTTCTGAAAAAAGGTCCTCTTTAGCAGGCTTGTAAAACAAAGGAAAAGTTCTCTTTTGCAGCTTGTAAAAGTATAATGTCCCTTTAAGCAGGTTTATAACAAACAGAAAGGCAAAGTTCTCTTTTGCAGCTTGTAAAAGTAAATGTCCCTTTTAAGCAGGTGTATAACAAACAGAAAGGCAAAATTCTCTTTTGCAGCTTGTAAAAGTAAATGTCCCTTTTAAGCAGGTGTATAACAAACAGAAAGGCAAAGTTCTCTTTTGCAGCTTGTAAAAGTAAATGTCCCTTTTAAGCAGGTGTATAAAAAACAGAAAGGCAAAGTTCTCTTTTGCAGCTTGTAAAAGTAAATGTCCCTTTTAAGCAGGTGTTGTTTAACAAAGAATAGGTTTAAAGGTAAAGACCAAAGCAAGGTCAGGCAGGCAGAAGTCGGCATCCAAATATCAGCAAAAGGTATTGGCAAAAGACAGGGTCAGGCAAGCAGAAGTCGGCATCAAAGTATCAGCAAAAGGGTAATAGCTACAGGCAAGGTCAGGCAGGCAGAAGTCAATGTCCAAATATCAGCAAGTAGGGATTAGGCAAGAGGCTTGGTCAGGCAGGCAGAAGTCGGTACACAGAAGAACAAAACTGATATGGTACTCACAATCCAGGGAAACAACAAACGGGCCCAGATTCAGATCTCCCGCCGAGATTTAAAGGGCAGAGCATAACCGTCATCAGAGGGGTGTGAGAGAAAGCGTCATGTTGCTAAGCAACATGACGTCAGAGACACAGAGGAGTTCCGGGAGCCGCGGCGACACGGCGATGAACGGAAGCGCTCATGACAGCACCCCCTCCTCAAGGACCCCTCCGGGGGACAGGACCAGGTCTATCAGGATGAGTCTTGTGGAAGGACTTGACCAATATAGGAGCATTTACTTGATGAGCAGGTTCCCAAGAACGTTCCGTGACTGGATAACCCTTCCAATGAATGAGATAATACAATTTCTTGCCCCGCAATTTGGAATCTAAAATATGGCTGATCTCAAACTCAGGATGTCCATGCACCAATAACGGTGGAGGTTTAGAAAAAGGCTTAGAATACCTGTTAAACATCACAGGTTTTAAAAGAGAAACATGAAATACTGGATGGACTTTGAGAGACTTGGGTAAAGCTACCCGATAAGCAGTGGAACATACCTGACCCAGTATTCGGAAAGGACCCACATATCGTGGTCCCAATTTGTTAGAAGGTTGTTTCAGGCGAAGAAATCGAGAGGAAATCCAAACTTTATCACCAGGGCGATATTTGGGAGACTTTTTCCGTCGAAGATCCGAAAAGAACTTGTAACGTCTAGAAGTTACAGAAAGAATACGATGTATCTTCTGCCAATGTCGAGTTAATCTTCGGGCTGTAAGATCAGAAGCAGGATTCACTGTGGAGGAAGTATGCAAAGGGAATGTCCTAGGCTGATATCCGTAAGCTGCATGAAAAGGAGAAGTCTGAAGGGAGGAATTGTACCGGGCATTATGGGCCAATTCAGCCAAAGGAAGGTAAGAAGTCCAGTTTGAATGATAATGATCCACATAATGTCTAAGATAAGTTTCAAGACACTGGTTTACTCTTTCAGTCTGACCATTCGATTGTGGGTGGTGAGAAGTAGAGAGAGATATAGTAGTACCAAAATGTTTACAAAGTGACCTCCAAAATCGAGAAACGAATTGTACCCCTCTATCTGAAACAATATCTAGAGGAAATCCATGGATTCTTACAATATGTAGAATAAAAAGTTCAGAGAGTTTTTTGGCAGATGGTAATCCTGGCAAGGGTACAAAATGAGCCGTCTTAGTGAACCTGTCGACCACCACCCAGATAGTATTGTTCCCAGTGGACAAGGGAAGATCGGTAATAAAGTCCATGGATACATGAGTCCAAGGCTGGTGAGATATAGGCAATGGTTGGAGTAATCCTGAAGGAAGTTGGCGTGGAGTTTTGTTCATGGCACATTGTGTGCATACTGAGACGTAATCCTTCAGTGTGTAGGCCACCAGACATGTTGTTTGAGGTTTCGAGTGGTAATACTGATGCCAGGATGTCCAGAAAGGGGACTATCATGAGCCCAAAATAAAATCTTGGAACGAAGGCGTTCAGGAACAAAGAGTAAACCATTGGGAGGTTTACAGGACAAAGGAAGATGCTCTTGAGCGGACTGTAATTCTTGTAACCAAGAAGTTGTTAACTGGGCAATGACTTCATGAGGTTGGAGAATGGTACCAGACTCAGGAACTGGGGTATCTTGAAATTGTCTGGAAAGTGCGTCTGCTTTAATATTTTTTGATCCAGGTATGTAAGACAAATTATAGTGAAACCGAGAGAAGAATAAGGACCAGCGTGCTTGCCTGGAATTTAGTCGTTTGGCTGTTTGGAGATACAGAAGGTTCTTATGATCAGTAAGTATAGTAAATGGCAAAGAAGTACCTTCCAGCCAATGTCTCCATTCATCCAATGCCATCTTGATGGCAAGCAACTCTTTATTCCCTACGTCATAGTTAAATTCGGAAGGAGTGAATTTTTTAGAGAAAAAAGCAACAGGATGAATCCTTCCAGTCTCTGGTATTCTTTGAGACAGAACCGCTCCAGCAGCAACAGAGGAAGCATCCACCTCCAGAATAAATTGAAACTCAGGATTTGGATGACGAAGGATAGGAGCTGAGGAAAAAGCTTCTTTGAGAGATTCAAAAGCTTCTATAGCCTCAGACGGCCATACTTTACAGTTTTGTCCTTTTCTTGTGAGAGAAGTAAGAGGAGAAGTAATAGTAGCAAAATTCTTGATGAACTTTCTGTAATAATTGGCGAAGCCTAGGAAACGTTGTAAAGCCTTCAAAGAATCAGGTCTAGGCCAATCCAAAATGGCAGAAAGTTTAGTAGAGTCCATTTCGAATCCAGATGCCGATATTACATAACCCAGAAAGGGTATGGATTTTTGATGGAAAGAACATTTCTCCAGTTTAGCAAACAGATGGAATTCTCTTAGACGTTGAAGTACTTTCTTGACGTGGTGCACATGATCTTGGTGGTTCTGAGAAAAAATTAAGATGTCGTCCAGATATATGATAACAAAAATATTCAAAAAATCACGAAAGATCTCATTTACAAAATGCTGGAAAACCGCCGGAGCATTGCATAGCCCGAAGGGCATGACCAGATATTCATAATGCCCAAATCGAGTGTTAAAGGCAGTCTTCCACTCATCTCCTTTGCGTATACGGATCAAGTTGTATGCACCACGTAGGTCGAGTTTGGTGAAAATGGTGGCTCCCTGAAGATAAGTAAAAAGTTCAGGAATAAGGGGCAGAGGATAACTGTTCTTGATGGTAATCTGATTCAATCCACGATAATCAATACAGGGTCTTAATCCGCCATCCTTTTTTCCCACAAAAAAGAAACCAGCCCCTACAGGGGAAGAGGAGGGTCGAATAAATCCTCTAGCCAGATTGTCTTTTATATATTCTTCCAGAGCCATGTTTTCTGGTTTAGAAAGTGGATATGTCTTGCCTCGAGGATAGGCAGCCCCAGGAAGGAGGTCAATGGGACAATCAAAAGGGCGATGAGGAGGAAGACGTTCCGCTTCTTTTTTGGAGAAGACATCCACAAAGTCATGGTAATGCATAGGTAAGGATTCCGGAGTTTCAACTGTGAGAGCAATAGTGAGTGGTAACTTAGTAATCTTTTGAAGACATTTAGTCTGGCATGTAGATCCCCAGGAAGTGAGTTCACCGAAAGTCCAAGAAAAAATGGGATTGTGAATCTGGAGCCAGGGTAGTCCCAAGATAATGGGAAATTGCGGAGTGGGAATGACATCGAAACAAATTGTCTCAGAATGAAGTATTCCTACGGTGAGGATTAAGGGTTGAGTAGAAAACTGAATGTATCCAGAACCCAAAGGATCTCCACTGACCGTAGAGACTGAAATGGAATACTCCTTCTTTAGTAAGGGTATAGAATGAGTAGAAACAAATGTAGAGTCAATGAACACACCTCCAGCACCAGAATCAATTAGAGCTTGGGTATAGATCTTCTTATGTCCAATTAGAAGAGTTACTGGAACAAAGAGTTTCTTGTATAGGGAATGACCACTATTTTGGCTTAACTCAGTTCCCTGGACTAGAGTTAAGCCCTGGCTTTTACTGGCCTAGTAGGACAATCCCTTAATAAATGTCCTTTAAGGCCACAGTACAGACATAAGCCAAGAGTCCGTCTTCTTAAGCGTTCAGTCTCAGTTAATTTTATACTTCCTACTTCCATGGGTTCAGCCTGATCAGTAGTAGGAGAGGCTGGAGTGACTGGATTAGAAAAACGAGGAGCTAAACGAAAAGGAGTTCGAGTGGAAGTCCTCTGTGTTCTATCCTTTTCTTGTTGGCATTCACGAAACCTGGCGTCGAGACTGATACAGAGATTTATTAAGGCTTCTAAGGACTCTGGAAGTTCACGATACACCAATTCATCCTTGAGACGCTCAGAAAGTCCTTTACGGAAAGCGGCTCTGAGTGCTCCCTGATTCCAAGTGGTTTCAGAAGCAAGGGTGCGGAACTCAATTGCATATTGAGAGACTGGTTGATTTCCTTGACGTAAATCCAGGAGAGTTGCTTCAGCAGCGGATGACCTTCCAGGTTTATCGAATACGTTTGAGAATGTAGATAGAAATGTATCAACATCCAACAGTATAGGATCATTCTTTTCTAGCAAAGGTGACACCCAAGCCAAGGCTTTTCCTTTCATTAAGGAAATAAGAAACGTGATTCTAGAAGAGGCAGTAGCAAAGAGAGTAGGGCTATTTCGGAAATGAAGACGGCATTGATTCAAAAAGCCTCTACATTCTTCAGGATTCCCATCATATTTATCCGGAAGAGGAATCCTGGGACTTAGTTGTACCTGAGACTGATTGTTAGGAATCGGAGGAGGTAATGCCTCAATCGGATTTGGATTGGGATTAGGATTGGGAGGTGCGGTAGCAACCAAATTTTGTAATAGAGCAGTAATTTGATCAAGTTTAGTGTCCAGAGACTGCAAGTGAGTGGCATGAGAACCCAAGAGCTGTCCCTGGTGAGCCACGGCCATAGATAATTCAGTGGGGTCCATTTTTATGGCCCGTTTGTAATGTCAGCCGCTCAGGAATCAATCCGGGATGTAACCCAACTGCTAGCGTGAATTGAAAGCACACGCTAGCACACTGAGAAATATCCAGGACGTGACCCACTCAGGAAGCAGATTAGAAGATAACAAAAATGAATATTGTTCCAGAATGCAGGAAAGCCACAAAGGATAAAACGTCCCTTTAAGTAGTTCAAAGAACAAAAAGGAAATGCTCTTACTTGAAGCTTCTGAAAAAGGTCCTCTTTAGCAGGCTTGTAAAACAAAGGAAAAGTTCTCTTTTGCAGCTTGTAAAAGTATAATGTCCCTTTAAGCAGGTTTATAACAAACAGAAAGGCAAAGTTCTCTTTTGCAGCTTGTAAAAGTAAATGTCCCTTTTAAGCAGGTGTATAACAAACAGAAAGGCAAAATTCTCTTTTGCAGCTTGTAAAAGTAAATGTCCCTTTTAAGCAGGTGTATAACAAACAGAAAGGCAAAGTTCTCTTTTGCAGCTTGTAAAAGTAAATGTCCCTTTTAAGCAGGTGTATAAAAAACAGAAAGGCAAAGTTCTCTTTTGCAGCTTGTAAAAGTAAATGTCCCTTTTAAGCAGGTGTTGTTTAACAAAGAATAGGTTTAAAGGTAAAGACCAAAGCAAGGTCAGGCAGGCAGAAGTCGGCATCCAAATATCAGCAAAAGGTATTGGCAAAAGACAGGGTCAGGCAAGCAGAAGTCGGCATCAAAGTATCAGCAAAAGGGTAATAGCTACAGGCAAGGTCAGGCAGGCAGAAGTCAATGTCCAAATATCAGCAAGTAGGGATTAGGCAAGAGGCTTGGTCAGGCAGGCAGAAGTCGGTACACAGAAGAACAAAACTGATATGGTACTCACAATCCAGGGAAACAACAAACGGGCCCAGATTCAGATCTCCCGCCGAGATTTAAAGGGCAGAGCGTAACCGTCATCAGAGGGGTGTGAGAGAAAGCGTCATGTTGCTAAGCAACATGACGTCAGAGACACAGAGGAGTTCCGGGAGCCGCGGCGACACGGCGATGAACGGAAGCGCTCATGACAGGGATTGAGCATGCAATTCAAATCTAATATGTTATTTAAGGATATCCGAAGAATTATTTAATTTTCATCTATTAAAGGGACATTACATATGTTACAGAAGCATTAGTTATTTTGTTGTGAAGAAACTTATTTCCCAGCAGCAATGCCTGAACCAGCCAAGCCAGCGCCTAAGAAGGGCTCCAAGAAAACTGTAACAAGTATCATTTCATAAAGGGTTAACTCTGTTCAGTTTTGAGAAAACTATTTTCTGAGGCAGGTTTCCTAGCATATTGTGTACTGTAATTAAGTTTGTGATAAGCATTCACTGCTAGGTGATAAGAAGGACTCAATTGTTTTCTTGTGTGTACTTGTTATCTGCGGTGGCCTGTCCAAGGGCTTTGTCTAAATGTGTGATGGGGGATTTTATGCTTCCCCCCCTGGGAGTGCCCTGTGTGCATGTAACCTAAATAAAAAGCAGGCTGGGCATCCCAGTCCTCAGTTCTTGGTTGTCCCTCAATCGCAGCGTTGACTCGTTTTTGTGGGCAGAAGGGTATCCTAGCTGTACTACAGCTAAGGGGGATTATTCTACATTTGCGAGACTCATATAGAATACTATGGAAAGCAGCTTCTCCCCTCTTCAGCAATAGGAATCCAGGCTACTAAGCGGTCCATCTCTCAGCGAGACTAAGGGTAACCGTAACATTTGGTGGCAGTGGTGGGATTTTTCCTGGATTTCCTAGGAGAGGTACAGAACGGATGGAGAGCGCTTACGAAAAATTGAAGCGTACAACCCTAAAGGATTTACTTGAAAGCAGAGGGGGGTACGCCAGCAACCGGCCGAGGAGAGAGCTGATCGCAGAATTGACCGAACTGGATCAGAGCTTCACAATGGCGGAAACACCGACCACGATTAGTGACGAAAAAACCAGGATTGTTCGGGAGAGGCTCTCACTGTACGGGCCGAACCCCTCCATGGAATTGGTACAGCAGTTGATGGCGGAAGCGGACAAGGATATACGAGAGACTCGAGCCCACGAACTCAACCTAGCGAACGCACACCGCAATGCTGAAGCCCCGCAGGTAATCATCCCTGTCGAAAATGCTGGGAGGCCCAAGATACCCTATGCGGCATTTCGACCCTTCCTAGAGAGCGAGACAGGGATTGATGAATATTTGGCGGACTTCGAAAGGCAATGTGCCCTGCACCAGATTCCCAACAGGGAGTGGCCCACGATATTGTCTGGGAAACTATCCGGGCGAGCCCTGGAAGCCTTTCGTACTCTGGGTGCTGAGGAAGTGACACAGTATGAGCTAGTTAAGGAGACACTGTTGCGACGGTACGCAGTAACTCCGGACGCGTATCGCCGACAGTTTCGGGGCACGAAAAAGAAGCCTAACGATACCCATATGGAATGGGCGCACCGAATGCGGAGAGCGGCAAATCACTGGATGAGCGGAAGTAAAGCGGTGACTGGTGAGGAAATTTTACAATTGTTTCTCTTAGAACATTTTTATAATGGCATGGAACAGCAAGGGAAGGAATGGCTGCGAGACAGGCGACCTTCTACCTTAGAAGAAGCAGCCAAATTGGCCGATGAACATTATGACTCCCGTCTTCACGAACCCAGAGAGGTTTACCGTGCACCCCCTCGTGCTGAATTCCGAGCCCCGGTGCCCGCAGGGCCCGCCCGACACTCAGGACCACCCAATAACAGCTCTGAGCGTCCCAGACCGACTTGCCACCGATGCAAACAACCAGGGCATTTCATGGCTAGCTGCCCCCTTAATACGCACCAGACACCCAGGAATTACAATTACCCCTCTGGGGCATATCGTCCGGCCCGGACCCTCTGTGTTAACCAAGAGGCCCCTATGGAGGAATATTTGGGGCCGCTTCACGAGGCGGACCCTGTATATGCTGCCTCAGATAACCGCCAGCACCATCGGCAGAAGGTATGGCTCGAGGGGCGATCTACCGAGGGATTGAGAGACACAGGGGCTACTATCACGCTGGTACAGAGTCATTTGGTGCCGGAGCACAAGCGATCTGGACAGACTGTGGCCGTTAGAGTGGCGGGGGGGGATGTGTACAAAATTCCAACAGCTAAAGTGCATCTTGATTGGGGAGCAGGAAAGGGGGCTGTGAACGTGGGCATAATGGATAATTTACCTGCCGAAGTACTACTGGGCAATGATTTGGGCCCCATGACTTCTGCCTATGCTCCAGTATGCAACAACGAGGCGGACCCAGTGACTACACGGGCCCAAGCCCGGACGGAGCGAGAACTCTCACCAGTGCGGGAGACACAGGTAAGACCTACCCCGACCTTGCCTGACATGTTAGGCCCCATACCCTGGGACACCCCAGATGCTTTCGAGACAGAGTCTAAGACTGACCCGACCTTACAAAAGTACCGGGAACGAGCAGAGACCGGAGGGGGCGGGGCAGATAATGAAACATTCTTATGGGAAAAAGGGAAACTATACCGCTGGACAGAGAAAAGGGGACAGCGTAGGCGACAGCTGGTAGTGCCCCACAAATACCGTCAAGAAATCCTCAAGATAGGCCACGACATCCCCTTAGCAGGCCACATAGCTGTAACCCGTACCCTACACCGCATTACTCACACGTTCTTTTGGCCAGGGGTACACGCTGACGTTAGAACTTACTGTAACACCTGCGATGTGTGTCAACGAGTAGGAAGGCGAGGCGATCACCCTAAAGCCCATCTAGTAAATATGCCCATTGTAGAGGAACCCTTCAGCCGGGTTGCTATTGACCTAGTGGGACCACTGGCTACCCCTAGTCCCTCCGGTAAGCGCTACATTCTTACCGTAGTGGACTACGCTACCAGGTACCCAGAGGCTGTCGCCCTATCCAACATACAAGCGGATACGGTAGCGAATGCACTAGTACAGGTGTTCTCCCGGGTAGGATTTCCAAAAGAAATCCTATCCGACCGAGGCACCCAATTTACGGCTGAATTGACCCAACAACTCTGGCAGGTTTGCAAAATTAAGTCCCTCCTGAGCTCCCCATACCACCCCCAGACGAACGGGCTGTGTGAGAGGTTCAATGGGACCCTCAAGCAAATGCTCAAGACGTTCACTCAGGAATACCGAGACTGGGAACGCTTCCTGCCGCACCTCCTTTTTGCTTATCGGGAGGTGCCCCAGGAAACGACAGGGTTCTCTCCCTTCGAGTTGCTCTACGGAAGAAAGGTACGGGGACCCCTAAACCTGATCCGGGAGCACTGGGAGGGAGAGATGGAGACTGACGGTGTCCCCATTGTGCCATACGTGCTGGAACTCAGGGACCGAATGGAGCAATTAGCCAAATCTGTGCGGGCTAATCTCCAGTCGGCCCAGAGAAGACAGAAAGTATGGTACGATCGGGGGGCCCGAAAGAGAATCTTTACCATAGGACAAAAGGTGTTAGTACTTAAGCCGGTGAAGACAGACAAATTGCAGGCGTCCTGGCAGGGCCCCTACCAGATCGTAGAGAAAAGGGGAGACACCACTTATGTGATAGCTAGCTGCCACGACAACAATCTTAGAAAGACATTCCATGTAAACATGCTCAAGGAATATTTTGAGCGACCAGAGAACGTGATGGCCGTATGTTGTTCCCCTCAGGAAGGCCCCGACAGTCTACCCATTCCAGACCTATTAGAAAAGAGTCTCCCCACAGGTATAGTGGCTCAGGTTCAGATAGGAGACCGACTTAGCCCCACTGAAAGGGAGCAGCTCAACCAACTCCTACAGTCCAAACACCTCACCTTCTCCCCGAAGCCAGGGTACACTACTTTAACCACCCACCAGGTAGATACTCCGGGACAAGCTCCCTTGCGCCAGGCTCCGTACCGAATCCCCGAAGCAGTTAGGATAGGAATGAAGAAGGAGATCGATGAGATGCTCCAACTCAGGGTAATTGAGCCCTCCGATAGTCCCTGGGCCTCCCCAGTTGTCTTGGTGCCCAAGAAAGATGGGACCACCCGGTTCTGCGTAGACTATCGGAGGCTCAATGAAAAGACCGTGACGGACGCTTACCCTATGCCCAGGGTAGACGAGCTACTCGATCGTATAGCCAGGGGAAATTACCTGACCACTATTGACCTCTGCAAAGGTTACTGGCAGATTCCCCTGGCCCCGGAGGCTATCCCCAAGTCGGCATTCGTCACCCCATTCGGCTTATATCAGTTTAGGGTAATGCCGTTTGGGATGAAGAATGCCCCAGCTACATTCCAGCGCTTGGTGGATAGGCTCCTGGATGGCTTCCAGAGTTTTGCTTGCGCCTACCTGGACGACATAGCGATCCACAGTGAGTCATGGGAGGACCACTTAGCTCACATAGGAATGGTTCTGGATCAGATCCGGGCTGCTGGCCTGACTCTGAAGCCAGAAAAATGCCACTTTGGGATGGCCGAGGTACAGTACCTGGGTCACCGGGTGGGGTGTGGAAAGCAGCGACCAGAGCCGGCCAAGATAGAAGCTGTCGCCAATTGGCCCACCCCCATCACTAAGACTCAGGTCCTAGCCTTCCTGGGCACGGCAGGGTACTATAGACGGTTCGTACCAGACTACAGCACACTTGCCAAACCCCTGACTGACTTGACCAAGAAGAACTTACCTCGACAGGTCCTGTGGTCTCCCCACTGTGAAACGGCTTTCCAGGCTCTCAAAAATGCTCTAATTAACGCTCCTGTCTTGGCGGCTCCAGCCCTTAACAAACGTTTTATCGTCCATACAGATGCTTCCATGTTCGGGCTGGGAGCCGTCCTCAGCCAAGTAGGCGAAGATGGAGGGGAGCATCCAGTTGCCTACATCAGCCGGAAGCTCCTGCCCCGCGAAGTCAGCTATGCAGCGGTCGAAAAGGAGTGTTTGGCTTTGGTGTGGGCATTAAAGAAATTGACTCCCTATTTATATGGGCAGGAGTTCACTCTGGTCACCGACCATAACCCGTTGGTGTGGCTGAACCGGGTCTCTGGAGATAATGGCAGGCTATTACGTTGGAGTTTATCGTTGCAACCCTTCAATTTCACCATTACTTACAGACCTGGGAAACAGAATGGCAACGCCGACGGGTTGTCCAGACAAACCGACCTCAGCCCCGCATAACCAGCGGTCTGGACAGCCTTAGTCTGCCCCGAAAAGGGGTCAGACCGTGTCTGCCAGAGTGTTCCACAGAAAGGGAGCACTGTTACAGAAGCATTAGTTATTTTGTTGTGAAGAAACTTATTTCCCAGCAGCAATGCCTGAACCAGCCAAGCCAGCGCCTAAGAAGGGCTCCAAGAAAACTGTAACAAGTATCATTTCATAAAGGGTTAACTCTGTTCAGTTTTGAGAAAACTATTTTCTGAGGCAGGTTTCCTAGCATATTGTGTACTGTAATTAAGTTTGTGATAAGCATTCACTGCTAGGTGATAAGAAGGACTCAATTGTTTTCTTGTGTGTACTTGTTATCTGCGGTGGCCTGTCCAAGGGCTTTGTCTAAATGTGTGATGGGGGATTTTATGCTTCCCCCCCTGGGAGTGCCCTGTGTGCATGTAACCTAAATAAAAAGCAGGCTGGGCATCCCAGTCCTCAGTTCTTGGTTGTCCCTCAATCGCAGCGTTGACTCGTTTTTGTGGGCAGAAGGGTATCCTAGCTGTACTACAGCTAAGGGGGATTATTCTACATTTGCGAGACTCATATAGAATACTATGGAAAGCAGCTTCTCCCCTCTTCAGCAATAGGAATCCAGGCTACTAAGCGGTCCATCTCTCAGCGAGACTAAGGGTAACCGTAACAACATATAAATATTGAACAATGTGGATTTAGTATGTAATGTTCTGTCCATGTTTCTAAGACAAATGTCAATTAAAATGAGACATACCATACTGTGACAAGCCCTGCCTTAAGGATCCAGCAGCAACATCCATATCTGTAATATATTAAATGAGGATTGCATATCATTAATACAAATCATGCCATGTTTAAAATCTTTACATTATTAGCAAATCAATTTAAAACTATTAATCCTTTGGTAGTCCCATGAGTTAATTGTTTCCTCAATTAAATTCATGATAAATATATCCTGTACTCTTATTTTCAATCAGTTCTGTTGTTTACTGTAGCTTTAATTATTTTTTGTTGTTATTTCATTCTCATCAATTGATGGGCATATGTTATAATTTATTTGTATTCTTCTTTTTTTATTATGTATAATATTGAAAATAAGAATACTGTATTCTTCACATATATAATAATTCACATTTCATTTTGACCAACATGTGTAAAGCAATGCCACTTACAGCAAAGCCATGTTAACGTGGATGCGCAATTCCATTTTCACGATCATTGCGCAATGATTCCAAGCGGAATTACGCATCCGTCATTTGAGCAACATGTGTAAAGCAATGCCACTTACAGCAAAGCCATGTTAACGTGGATGCGAAATTCCATTTTCGCGATCATTGCGCAATGATTCCAAGCGGAATTACGCATCCGTCATTTGACCAACATGTAGAAAGCAATGCCAATTACAGCAAAGCCATGTTAACGTGGATGCGAAATTCTATTTTCACTCTGTGACGCATATTCTGTAGAGCGCAAGACACATCATTCCTATTTCATGTATCACTAATCTAAAATCAGATATCTAAACATCATATGTAGTGTATGTTGTGAGATCTGTATAGGTTTAGTATCTGACTATATACACATTTTTTGATAAAAATAACAAATATTAAGTTATTATATGAAGTTGGATAATTACCTTGTTCAGATTCTCCATCTCCTCCCAGGCCACCGGACGGAGAAGCAGCTGCCCTGGCCCCTGCGTCAGGACTTTCAGATCCCGCAGCTGGGAGGGAAGAAGAGGAGGCCGAGGATGGCGAGGATCGAAATCTTTTGGGGACCCGGAGATTGTGGAGCTCGCATAAAGTCACCTCATAAGGGAGTAGGTACAGTTTCCGCGGGGCCTCTCTTTTGCCACCTCTTTTACGGGCTTGTACCCAGTCCCTTATGAGGTTGACTTTTTTTGTTAACCGCAACCTCATATCTCCGAATCTCCTCATGATCTGATCCTGGGTCCTCTGGACGTCACACACCAATCTAACCGCATTGGTGATAGACTCCCAGAGGGCCTTCTTAACGTGCGCATCTGTCAACCTCCTCTTGTTCCCAAACAGCTGGGGATAAAAGGCCTTGACGGCGTGGACCAGTGCAGCGCTCTCCTCCTTGGTGAACCTGGGAGCTGACATGCCTGCTGGGTTGTCTTCTAAAATATATATATATCAAAATATATATATTAGAGAACTGACAAAGATGGCAACGTGTAATGGACTTTTATATGGTGAAGTAAACATGAGATGCACCATGGGACAAGTTATCTGTACATCTGATTGGATAAAAGTTTGAAATATTGTTAGAATGTCTGTGAGACCATCCTGACTCAAGTTGTGTTTGTGTGATGAACTCGGATTGGCCGTTCATTAATGTTTCATATCTTATTAACTTCCTTACACATACCTCATGGTGGTGCTGTTACTTCATTTTTCATGTAGAATTATTAGTAACTCATGGGCCTGTCATGTGGATATGTGTGACGCAGATTTAATGTCCGTGATCCGTTAAATATTAATGATTAAATTCTCTTTAAAATCTAATACTGTCACATTATTAAATGTTGGAGACATTTCTCGGTTTAATAACGGTCTTTTTCTTTAATACAAATACACATTTAATATTGTATGTCTTTATTGTTCATAAAATAAATTTGTTGACTTATTGTGAAGTATTGACATTGCTCTATTAAATGTATTTCATAATGCACATTGATTGTGTGCTATTGCGTGACATTAGACTAATGTTTAAAGATGTAATCTGGTGTTTCAAGATGCGTTTCCCACGCAATATTTCTTAATTATCAAATTCAGGTTATAAGGTCAGTAACTTGGATAATCTGTTTATAAATGTTAAACTACAGGTTTGTTTGTTATTAGCAAATAAACCTCGAGCTTGTATTTGTCGGAAGTGCTCATATATGTTATTTTGCAATGGCGTCTTTATTTTTAAATAGACATTACAAACAAACAATTGTATCAAATGATCTGTAGAGATAGAAGATTGTTTAGACTTTAAAATGTAAATCAATTTATCTTAGGATTTATATTTCCTCAACAGAAGAAATTTAAATGCACATGGTTGAGCCAATCACATAAGGCAGCTCTGTGCATCCACCAATCTTCATCTACTGAGCCTATCTCGATATGCTTTTCAAGCAAAGTATGTCAAGATAGGAAGAGAAGTAAATACACTATTTAAATTTCTTAAAGGGACACTGTCCAAACAAATTTAGCGTTGGTGATTCAGATTGAGCATGAAATGTTAAGCAACTTTATAATTTAATCCGATTCGCAAATGTTAACAGTTATCTTGTTATCTTTCTTTGCAAATCAATAATGATATTTTAGATTACGGACAATTGTTTCCAAAAAACCGGGGTTGTCCTTGATGATTGTTGGATAAATTAATCCAACCAAAAAAACCAAGTTCTGTCCAGAGTACTGAAGCAAATAAATTATCTATTTAATGCCTTTTTTTTAAAGTAATGATAGCAACATCATAAGGAGCATTCATAATACGAGACAATTTTTAAAGTTGCTTAAAACAGAATACTCATTCATAATGTATAAATCATTAATTTTTAAACTGTCTCCCTTTAAGTATATTTTGATTTCATGTCCCTTTAAAGAAACATTTCACAATAATGCTTAAAATATCAGAAACCTAGGCACATTCCTTTTGATAAATTAGTATAACATATGAGTAAAGCAAATTTAGATTAACTTCTGGATTGTTTTACACACTGACTGAAATATATTTTGTAAAGGAGGTATTTTGGAGCCTTCAGCTTAGAGGGACATTAAGCTATATGTTATGTATGCATTTTGTATAAGATTATAATATTTGAACAACTTAATATGTTTTGTTATTCAATAATTAGATTGTAATTATATATATTCTTGGATTAAATACATATCTACATAGGCTATTTTGATGCTGATTGTTGGTTGCACATAGATGCCTTATGTAATTGACTAAGATATGTGCATTGATGTATTTTTTTCAAAGTATATTTAAAGACTGAATGTAATTCTATATTACTTTCTAAATATGTTTAAATTATTTTATGATTTTTTAAAAAATCTATACACAATATACTTTGTGAATGTCCCTTTAAGGACCAAAACATTTGGAATGTTGATTTAACATTGACAAAATAAACTAAAGGGGAATTAAAATTTTATATAGATATTTGATGTCTAACCCAAGAGGTAAGATTTTAAAAACTACATAATATTAATAACTATAGTTAAATGACTCCACTAGAAAATTACATCGATTAACCTGGCATCCAATAACTAGCTTGTGAAAAATATCAAGTTAAATGACCTACCATTTATAAAAGTAAAAATTTAAATAATTTTGAAAATAATGTTTTGAGATACCTAAGGAAGATACAAGATCTTATAAAATTAATTTTACATTCAACAACACTGTCACTTTAATGTAATTGAACCACTTCCCCTTCTTAAAAGTGAAAATAAATAATTTTTGAGAAATTTTGACTACATATCCGAAATTAATTTAACATCTAAGAATTTCAAAAGAAAAGCATCGATGGATCTCACTCCCCAATTAATGTTAAAAAAGATAGTTTTATGTAATATTCTCGGAATCAGTAGATTTTCTAAAATTAATGCATTATTTGATCTTATGCATGTGCTTGTCAAATAGCCAACTACCAGTCATGGGAGTCAAACTTTTTTTTATTGACAGATTATATGGATATTTATTATAATCTGTTCAAAAGAATGTATTTAATACATTCTTTTGAACAGATTGAGGAGCTCGCATAACCCGGAGATTGAGGAGCTCGCATAAAGTCACCTCACAAGGGAGTAGGTACAGTTTCCGCGGGGCCCCTCTTTTGCCACCTCTTTTATGGGCTTGTACCCAGTCCCTTATGAGGTTGACTTTTTTTGTTAACCGCAACCTCATATCTCCGAATCTCTTCATGATCTGATCTGGGTCCTCTGGACGTCACACACCAATCTAACCGCATTGGTGATAGACTCCCAGAGGGCCTTCTTAACGTGCGCATCTGTCAACCTCCTCTTGTTCCCAAACAGCTGGGGATAAAAGGCCTTGACGGTGTGGACCAGTGCAGTGCTCTCCTCCTTGGTGAACCTGGGAGCTGACATGCCTGCTGGGTTGTCTTCTAAAATATATATATATATCAAAATATATCGAGTACGCCTGCAGGCATTAGAGAACTGACAAAGATGGCAACGTGTAATGGACTTTTATATGGTGAAGTAAACATGAGATGCACCATGGGACAAGTTATCTGTACATCTGATTGGATAAAAGTTTGAAATATTGTTAGAATGTCTGTGAGACCATCCTGACTCAAGTTGTGTTTGTGTGATGAACTCGGATTGGCCGTTCATTAATGTTTCATATCTTATTAACTTCCTTACACATACCTCATGGTGGTGCTGTTACTTCATTTTTCATGTAGAATTATTAGTAACTCATGGGCCTGTCATGCGGATATGTGTGACGCAGATTTAATATCCGTGATCCGTTAAATATTAATGATTAAATTCTCTTTAAAATCTAATACTGTCACATTATTAAATGTTGGAGACATTTCTCGGTTTAATAACGGTCTTTTTCTTTAATACAAATACACATTTAATATTGTATGTCTTTATTGTTCATAAAATAAATTTGTTGACTTATTGTGAAGTATTGACATTGCTCTATTAAATGTATTTCATAATGCACATTGATTGTGTGCTATTGCGTGACATTAGACTAATGTTTAAAGATGCTAATCTGGTGTTTCAAGATGCGTTTCCCACGCAATATTTCTTAATTATCAAATTCAGGTTATAAGGTCAGTAACTTGGATAATCTGTTTATAAATGTTAAACTACAGGTTTGTTTGTTATTAGCAAATAAACCTTGAGCTTGTATTTGTCGGAAGTGCTCATATATGTTATTTTGCAATGGCGTCTTTATTTTTAAATAGACATTACAAACAAACAATTGTATCAAATGATCTGTAGAGATAGAAGATTGTTTAGACTTTAAAATGTAAATCAATTTATCTTAGGATTTATATATCCTCAACAGAAGAAATTTAAATGCACATGGTTGAGCCAATCACATAAGGCAGCTCTGTGCATCCACCAATCTTCATCTACTGAGCCTATCTCGATATGCTTTTCAAGCAAAGTATGTCAAGATAGGAAGAGAAGTAAATACACTATTTAAATTTCTTAAAGGGACACTGTCCAAACAAATTTAGCGTTGGTGATTCAGATTGAGCATGAAATGTTAAGCAACTTTATAATTTAATCCGATTCGCAAATGTTAACAGTTATCTTGTTATCTTTCTTTGCAAATCAATAATGATATTTTAGATTACGGACAATTGTTTCCAAAAAACCGGGGTTGTCCTTGATGATTGTTGGATAAATTAATCCAACCAAAAAAACCAAGTTCTGTCCAGTGTACTGAAGCAAATAAATTATCTATTTAATGCCTTTTTTTTAAAGTAATGATAGCAACATCATAAGGAGCATTAATAATACGAGACAATTTTTAAAGTTGCTTAAAATAGAATACTCATTCATAATGCATAAATCATTAATTTTTAAACTGTCTCCCTTTAAGTATATTTTGATTTCATGTCCCTTTAAAGAAACATTTCACAATAATGCTTAAAATATCAGAAACCTAGGCACATTCCTTTTGATAAATTAGTATAACATATGAGTAAAGCAAATTTAGATTAACTTCTGGATTGTTTTACACACTGACTGAAATATATTTTGTAAAGGAGGTATTTTGGAGCCTTCAGCTTAGAGGGACATTAAGCTATATGTTATGTATGCATTTTGTATAAGATGATAATATTTGAACAACTTAATATGTTTTGTTATTCAATAATTAGATTGTAATTATATATATTCTTGGATTAAATACATATCTACATAGGCTATTTTGATGCTGATTGTTGGTTGCACATAGATGCCTTATGTAATTGACTAAGATATGTGCATTGATGTATTTTTTTCAAAGTATATTTAAAGACTGAATGTAATTCGATATTACTTTCTAAATATGTTTAAATTATTTTATGATTTTTTAAAAAATCTATACACAATATACTTTGTGAATGTCCCTTTAAGGACCAAAACATTTGGAATGTTGATTTAACATTGACAAAATAAACTAAAGGGGAATTAAAATTTTATATAGATATTTGATGTCTAACCCAAGAGGTAAGATTTTAAAAACTACATAATATTAATAACTATAGTTAAATGACTCCACTAGAAAATTACATCGATTAACCTGGCATCCAATAACTAGCTTGTGAAAAATATCAAGTTAAATGACCTACCATTTATAAAAGTAAAAATTTAAATAATTTCGAAAATAATGTTTTGAGATACCTAAGGAAGATACAAGATCTTATAAAATTAATTTTACATTCAACAACACTGTCACTTTAATGTAATTGAACCACTTCCCCTTCTTAAAAGTGAAAATAAATAATTTTTGAGAAACTTTGACTACATATCCGAAATTAATTTAACATCTAAGAATTTCAAAAGAAAAGCATTGATGGATCTCACTCCCCAATTAATGTTAAAAAAGATAGTTTTATGTAATATTCTCGGAATCAGTAGATTTTCTAAAATTAATGCATTATTTGATCTTATGCATGTGCTTGTCAAATAGCCAACTATCAGTCATGGGAGTCAAACTTTTTTATTGACAGATTATATGGATATTTATTATAATCTGTTCAAAAGAATGTATTTAATAATAAAATGTTTATTATTAACATTTAATAAAAAAAAAGTTTATGAAAAAATAAAAAATTCCTGGAAGTCATCAGATGCCAATCTGAAATAAAAAAAAAGAAATTGAACAAAGTTAATACACACGTTGTCAAATATTCATAAAATACATTTACAATCATCTTGTGTCTATGCTCTAACTTTGTTCAACATTTTTTAAAGATATTTATTAAATTGATTTTAAAATAAAATTAAAACATACACCATTATATTGTGGACTAAAAATTAAATTTAAATATCCAAATTTCTAATTATACATAATAATGTATATCACATTTCAACAATATATGTATGCTGAACATAAATGTAATATTTCATGTCCATTCAAATACCTCTATATCAACTATAATATGTATTCCTTTTTCTGATTGTGATCCCTAAATATCTAATGATGAAATAAGTATGACTAATGTATGTAAGCTAACAATAATCAACATTCTTCCTGTGATTCTTAACTAGCATGCACCAACCTGGATAATGCATGGTATTTGAAAGTCAATTCAGGGGTAAACAGTTGATCTTCAATAGGTGTCTTATTCATCAGTTCATTAAATAGAGGACTGGGAAATACCATCTAAAAAAGTAAAACCATCTAAGTGTCTGATTGTGATCCCTAAATATCTAATTAAGAACTAAATATGACTAATGTATGTAAGCTACTAATATTCAACAGTCTTCACTAGCATGCATTGGTACACCAACCTGGATAATGCATGGTCTTTAAAAGTCAATTCAGGGGTAAACAGTTGATCTTCAATAGGTGTCTTATTCATCAGTTCATTAAATAGAGGACTGGGAAATACCATCTAAAAATTAGAAAATCATCTAAGTGTCTCCAATAGGATGCCTCCACAGCCTTATTCTATCAAATAGTTGGCACTTACCATGTGAACATGTCTTTGTATGGTTTTCAAGGTCAGCAGATTTGAAAGATAATGCCAGACATGATCCCATTGGTATACTTCAATTTCAATCTTGGCTTTTTCCACTGTCAGTCTGGGCAATCTTCACTGTCAGGCTTCTAATTATTCCCTTTCAGTCTTTAGATTAAGTCAGCTCCCTAATGGCATAAAGAGTTTATTCAAAATTACTACAAGTGTGTGAATCATTTCTGTAGCCCTCTCCCACCCCCCATTTCATAAGAAATTTCTGTCACTAGCTTACTAAGCGTGTGTAGCATCTTGTGTTATGTTCTATCAAGTGTGAAGATGAGTCATATTGAGCAGAACAAACCTCTAATGTGTGACATTGAACCATAGTCATGCTAGAGGATCCCTTTCTGAATATTTACATTTTAAGTAATGTGTAAGCTAAATACTAGTTTATAAAATGTATGCCATATGATGTATTTGTGTACAATTCATGCCAGCAACAGTCAAGACATTTATACTTACCAGCTGATGTCCTCTTTAAAAACCAGGTGGCAAAGACTCGATACAGGACCCAATGCCCAGAGCATCACCTATATTAATAAATGAAACACATTTTTAGCATTGGATGAACAATCCTAACATGTTTGCACAATTCTCTACTTGTCATTTCCCTAGAGTTCACATCTATTGATAATACTCCAGTCTAACTTCTATTCTTTACCGTCTAAAGTTGCGGTTTATGATGTCTGCTCTGACATTGAGCCCTTCGTCCCGGAATGGCCCCTCTAGAACAGGATCATCCTCCTCATCTCTGAGGAGGTTTCTGTCCGGCCGGACGGCCTGCAGCATCCCAGCCCGCTGTGCAATATTATGCAGGACTCTACAGGCTACAACGATCTTAGCCACCTTCTTTGGGTTGTACTGGAGGGCTCCTCCCGACCTGTCCAGGCACCTGAACCTCATCTTCAGGAGCCCGAACATCCGTTCAACCACCGCCCTGGTTCTCTTATGAGCCCTATTGTAGCGCTCCTCAGACACATCAGTCGGGCTACGCAAGGGGGTAATGAGCCAAGTCCGGCTCATGTACCCAGAATCAGCTATAAATTATGAACAGAACATAATTCTAACAGAATCCTCAAAATAGTATTTGTAGTACAATAAAAAGTTTTTTACACGATAATCCATTAACAAATGTTTATTTTAAGTTTAAAATATCTAGTTCAATATAATTCTCTATCTTCCCATTTCAGCTAAGACATGCTACATATGCGTATTTCTCCTAAATCAAGGCTTGTGTAAAATGCTAACTACATGGTTACATTACATTCTCTATCTGAGCATTTAAGGTAAGACATGCTACATATCTGCATTGAACTAAAAGACATTTGCGGAAAGAGACAATGACATGGTTAAATTGCATTAGCTAATATGTTCCCATTTCAGCTAAGACATGCTACATATGCGTATTTCTCCTAAATCAAGGCTTGTGTAAAATGCTAACTACATGGTTACATTACATTCTCTATCTGAGCATTTAAGGTAAGACATGCTACATATCTGCATTGAACTAAAAGACATTTGTGGAAAGAGACAATGACATGGTTAAATTGCATTAGCTAATATGTTCCCATTTCAGCTAAGACATGCTACATATGCGTATTTCTCCTAAATCAAGGCTTGTGTAAAATGCTAACTACATGGTTACATTACATTCTCTATCTGAGCATTTAAGGTAAGACATGCTACATATCTGCATTGAACTAAAAGACATTTGCGGAAAGAGACAATGACATGGTTAAATTGCATTAGCTAATATGTTCCCATTTCAGCTAAGACATGCTACATATGCGTATTTCTCCTAAATCAAGCCTTGTGTAAAATGCTAACTACATGGTTACATTACATTCTCTATCTGAGCATTTAAGGTAAGACATGCTACATATCTGCATTGAACTAAAAGTAGACATTAGCGGGGGAAAATATATGGTTAAATTGCATCCTATAGCTGAACATTACGCTAACATTTTAAAACTACAGTGGCAATTGTCAAACTAATTAACCATGTTGTGCACAAATACTCACCAACGAGATAACCAGGGGGCATTTGTCTTTCCTCAAACTGTCTCCACAGGGACGACAGAGAGAGGATGCGGGCATCATGACTAGCCCCTCCAAAATTCGCACACACATGCATAATCCTCATCCGTGCGTCACAAACATACTGCACGTTGAGGCTATGAAAATGTTTGCGATTTCGGAAGGGCAAGTCATCAATTGGAGCACGCAGCGCAATGTGGGTACAATCAATGGCTCCCAAGACATTGGGCATTTGAGCAATATCAAAGAATTCCCGCTTCAGGCGCCTCCAATCACCATCATTCTGTGGGAATCCTATGTATTGCTTACTGATACGTACCATGGCGTCCAGAAAGTTATCAAACACCACAGAGAATGTACCTTGAGCCAGGCCATGCATGTACAGTTCTCCGGATTGAAAACTCCCGGAGGCCAGGACGTATAGACAGCTTAGCATCTTACTCATGGCGGGAACAGCAGTCCTTATTCTTATACGTGGCTCCAAATGAGGTTTAAGAAGATCGTAAAGGCCAATGAGCTGTTCGCGATCGAGCCGATACTTATCATAAACCTCAAAGTCGCTCATGTTTTCCAAGGTGGGTCTCACCCTGTAGACACGAGGACCTCGAACCAGACGACCCCTTCGTCTCGGTCTGAGCCGCGGAGGCTGCCTGATTCGACCAACAGCTAGTTCGCCAATAGCAGCACCAGCAGCGTCTACCATGTCATCGTCATCCATCTTTCAAAACAGCGTAACAAGGTAAGCACTTGATCTGATGTGGATCACAAGTGATGCATTGCCCATGTTGTTTGGGGGATTTATAGTACAATTAGTCCAATGGTAGTGAGTTTGTAATGATTGCTGATTGTATTCACCTGTTTGTATGTGAGCGGCGCGAATGCTTTCACAGTGTGCGTTTATTTGTTGTTTGCTGAAATGTTATTTTCAAACAATGAATCTCAATGTGAAAGTGTAAAATATCACATATACAGTGCATGTTTGTAATGTTTGATCATATGCGTAATCAATATTTCTTAAACGCGATCTTATAGTAACAAGCACACGTCCAGGCTAACATGAATGAAAGTGCATAGTTGTGTATAATGTGCATCGAATGTGATCGATCAATGTTGCTGCAATATTGTTTGTAAACGATAAAGTAACATCTGCCATCTGTAGTATTGTATATATAAGTGATTTCCGAGCTGTCAATATTGTATGCGTCCCTTTAAAATCACAATAATAATTCCGAACTTCCCGTCTGCCATCTGTAGTATTGTATATATAAGTGATTGCCGAGATGTCAATATTGTATGCGTCCCTTTCAAATCGCAATAATAATTCCGAACTTCCCGTCTGCCATCTGTAGTATTGTATATATAAGTGATTGCCGAGCTGTCAATATTGTATGCGTCCCTTTAAAATCGCAATAATAATTCCGAACTTCCCGTCTGCCATCTGTAGTATTGTATATATAAGTGATTGCCGAGCTGTCAATATTGTATGCGTCCCTTTAAAATCGCAATAATAATTCCGAACTTCCCGTCTGCCATCTGTAGTATTGTATATATAAGTGATTGCCGAGCTGTCAATATTGTATGCGTCCCTTTCAAATCGCACTAATACTGAAGAACTTCCGGCTGTCATCTGTAGTATTGTATATATAAGTGATTGCCGAGCTGTCAATATTGTATGCGTCCCATTCAAATGGCACTAATACTGAATAACTTCCGGCTGTCATCTGTAGTATTGTATATATAAGTGATTGCCGAGATGTCAATATTGTATGCGTCCCATTCAAATGGCACTAATACTGAATAACTTCCGGCTGTCATCTGTAGTATTGTATATATAAGTGATTGCCGAGATGTCAATATTGTATGCGTCCCTTTCAAATCGCACTAATGCTGAATAACTTCCGGCTGTCATCTGTAGTATTGTGTATATAAGTGATTGCCGAGCTGTCAATATTGTATGCGTCCCATTAAAATCGCACTAATGCTGAATAACTTCCGGCTGTCATCTGTAGTATTGTATATATAAGTGATTGCCGAGCTGTCAATATTGTATGCGTCCCATTCAAATGGCACTAATACTGAATAACTTCCGGCTGTCATCTGTAGTATTGTATATATAAGTGATTGCCGAACTATCAATATTGTATGCGTCCCATTCAAATGGCACTAATAATGAATAACTTCCGGCTGTCATCTGTAGTATTGTATATATAAGTGATTGCCGAGCTGTCAATATTTCTTAATTGTCCCATTGAAATCTCCCTAATAATGCTGTTCCAAACTGTTGTTTACGTATATGTTGTATTGTAGTATTGAGTGTTAAAGTTCCGAAAGGGGCGGTACAGTCGTGAATCTGTGATGTGTATGGTTGAATCTTCTAATGACGTCATGATATTATTAACCTGCCTATGTAGTTCTGAAATCCTCATTGTGTTGTTGTATTGTGCTACATTGTTATTGTGTGCTGAATAAAATCTAAATGTGTGCTTTGTGGTTGCGTGATGGGTGATGCGTGTTATGTACATCTACGTATATATTGTGATTGTGTCCCACATATGCTGACTTCTATATAGCGGTGTAGCATTGTTGTTCCTTCCCATAAAGTGACATCTGTAATCTGGTGTAATGATGTTCTTGTTGTACGTAATTCCTAATGGTTTCTGGTGATGGAATCATGATGTTAAAAGTACAGTAAAATCCATATGTTCTGTTTTGTGATTCCTATAGAGAATGTAATGTGTTTTTCCCCCATCATTTGAATGCACATGTATGAGTGAATGTTAAAAGTAATGTATGTGCATCCATGAGTGATCATGTGTTAAGCCTATGTAGATATGCTGTTGCTGCAAGCATATGAGTTGAATAAATGAAATGCAATAATAAAGGTAAATGAGAGGTGTTTCCCATTGTGTACTGTTTGTGAATCCTGAAAAGTTGAAATTATTTTTGTGTCCGTTTAAATGTAATATTTTTGTAAAAAAAGTTTGTTACTAGTGATGTTGATTTGTAGTTGATGTAATATAAAAGTATGAAACAATTTCATGGTGTTGTGAATATTCAAACAGTAAAATCCATAAATCCACCATAGGGAAATAGTAATTTCTTAATCTATTTATCATAGCTGGGTCTAACGCATGAAATCATGTCTTTTCTAGCGCTGGTATTTGGAGTTTTTCGGTCTACGCTATTTGCGTGCGTTAGGGAAATGAGGGTTTCGCGTGCACGAGCACGTCTTCCCAATAGAAGTCAATGGAGGCTCTAAAATTTGTGCTTGTTTTTTTTCTAAGACTGGTTTTCCTCGTAAAGTGAATGACGTCATGAGCTTGTGTGAAAAAGTAACTAAATCGTGTTCTTTTTGTAATAAATAAATATTTTTTGTATGTCATGTGGTGTATAGTGTTTGTATGCATCAATGAGTGTATGTTTGCGATAATGTTATTAGTTAGATGTAGGTATATGAGGGTCTTTTCCCGTGTGTCAATGTAAGTCAATGGGAAAATGGATTTGTTTTGGTTTTTTTTCTAACACTCGAGATCTCGCAACTTTAATCCTTTGTATTTTGATGAAAAATTATTAAATATTAAAAATAAATATAGTGTAGTGTTTGTATGAGTGTAAGTGTACTTTGTGTAATATTTGTTTTGTGATTCGTGGATGTTTTTTTTGTCAGTATATGTTTACTACTGGGTCTGAGGTGGCGGTAGAAATTTGAGCGTTAGGTGTTTTTTGAGTGTCGGTAACTGAACTCTAAATACCGGAGTACGTAGGAAACCCGCGTTAGGAGCCTCTAACGCTGGTTTTCACGGCTAACGCCGAACTCCAAATCTAGGCCTTATTCTTTCAGACCAATGACCCCATACTATATTCATTGGACCAATTCTTTAAGGCAATGGGTCAGCTTTATGATGATCCCTACAAGCAGTTATCCGCTGAGACTGCAATGAGATCCCTGCGCCAGAATAAAAGGCCAGTAGAGGATTATATCGCGGATTTCAAAAAATGGTCACCTGATACTCAGTGGAATGACCTCTCCTTGCGGAATCAGTCCCGTTTGGGGCTCTCTGAAACTCTCAAAGATGATTTAGCCAGGCAGCCACTTCCAGACACTCTAGACAATCTCATAGAGATTAGTATTACATTGGATAGACGTATAAGGGAGAGACGCTCTGAAAGGGCACATTCAGACACTCATACCAAACAACCAGTACAATCACCAACCACCACTCACACAAAAAACTCCACCTAGGGCTGCAGAAACCCCTATGGAATTGGGATTCATCAGAGGACCCCTAACCCCACAGGAAAAACTCAGGAGGAAAAACCTGGATCTCTGTATGTACTGTGGAGGCATCGACCACACAGTTAAGGACTGCCTACAGCTGCAACGTCGGAAGGGTAAGCAAACACTCACAGAACTTTGTCTATCAACTAAACAGATACAGACTAACCATTGTTCCTTTCCTATTATATTGCAGTGGGAACACTACCGACTACACTCCAAGGCAATCCTTGATTCTGGTGCAAGTCACAATTATATTGATTACCACTTCACTGTTGAAAATAAAATACCACTGATCACAAAAAGTACACCCAGTGTCCTCCGTTTTGTTGATGGGAAAGAAATTACTTCTGGACCTATCAAGTACCACACCATCCCCTTAAGGGTCACTACACAAACCTTACATACAGAATTCGTCAGTTTCGACGTAATTCCTTCTCCCTTATATCCAATCATTCTAGGAATATCTTGGTTTAAACAGCATGATCCAACAATAATCTGGTCAATCTCACAGGTTATATTTAACTCACCTTACTGTAAAGATACATGTCTCCATCAGGAACAATTATTGTTGGATACTGCTCTACAATACCCAATTGAATACTCTGCATTCACTTATGTTTTTGATAAAAAAAGAATCAGCTAATTTACCTCCACATAGGGTTTATGATTGTCCAATTGATTTGTTACCTGGAGTTGATATTCCCTATGGTCATATCTTTCCTCTATCTGAACCAGAGCTAGAACATCTCAAATCTTACCTCAAAGAAAATTTACAGAAGGGTTTTATACGCCCCTCCACCTCACCAGCTGGGGCAGGAATATTCTTTGTCAAGAACAAAGATCATTCCCTAAGACCCATAATAGACTATAGGGAACTGAACAAACGCACCATAAAGAATCGTTACCCACTACCTCTGATTCCACAGCTTATTGACAGGCTACGAGGAGCCGCTATCTACACCAAGTTGGATCTCAGAGGTGCTTATAATCTAGTACGTATTAAGGAGGGTCATGAGTGGCTAACTGCCTTCCGTACACGATACGGTTTATTTGAATACACTGTCATGCCTTTTGGTTTATGTAATGCTCCTGCCACTTTCCAGTATTTCATAAATGATATTTTCAGGGGTTACTTAGACCTCTTCATGGTCATCTATTTAGACGACATCCTCATATACTCTTCTTCCCTCCAGGAACACATCAAACATGTTACATTGGTTCTGACAAGACTAAGGGACAACTCCCTATATGTGAAGTTGGAAGAGTGTATGTTCCATACACAGGAAATAAAATTTCTTGGTTATAGGATATCTCCTACAGGAATCCAAATGGAAAATGACAAAGTCTCGGCTATACAAGATTGGCCAATGCCAAAAAGTAAGAGGGAGATCCAGAGATTCATGGGCTTCACTAACTTCTATAGGAAGTTCATCAAGAACTTCTCTGAACTAACCAGACCACTAACGAACCTAACAAAATCCAATAATCGTTTCCTTTGGAATGATGAATTACAAGGAATCTATGATCACTTGAAATCAGCCTTCACAACAGCGCCTATCCTTCGCTTCCCAGATCCAACCCTACAATACGTTTTGGAAGTAGATGCCTCCAACTTTGCCCTGGGTGCAATTCTCTCACAGAGAACTACTATTATGGACCCTCTACATCCAGTTGCTTATTACTCTCGCGTGCTTAATGCTGCTGAGATTAATTACCCAATTGGAGACAAGGAGTTGTTAGCCATCAAAAGCTCCCTGGAGCAATGGAGACACCTACTGGAAGGGACGACCATCCCGATACTGATCTATACAGATCATAAGAATTTGGAATATTTGAAATCAAATCAGACTCTCAGTTCTCGTCAAATACGTTGGAACCTATTCCTAGCAAGATTCAACTACCTCATCACGTACAGACCTGCAAATAAAAATAAAAAGGCTGACGCCTTATCCAGACAACTTGTTGACCCCATAACACCTCTGACAGAATCTTCCTTAATTCCAGCAGAAAGGTTTTTAGCCTTAACAACGGAACAAACTGAACGTTTTAAGACAGAACAACTCACAGACACCCAAAAACCTCTACATGACTTAACCTTGCAGGACGATGGGTTATATTATTACCAACAACGAGTCTACGTACCACCTTCGCTGAGACCAACTGTACTTCAAACCTTGCATGATTCCCACTTGGCAGGACATATAGGAATTAACAAGACCCAGGAACTGGTACAAAGGTTCTTTTGGTGGCCCACTCTTCTTCCAGACACTGCTCAGTATGTCCAAACTTGCAAGACTTGTGCAACAACTAAGACTGGGAAAACCTCTCCCTTTGGTCTTTTAATTCCTTTGCCTACCCCACATCGACCTTGGACTGAGATAGCTATTGACTTCATAGTAGACCTCCCGGACTCCCATAAGTACAACACCATACTCGTAGTCGTAGATTTATTCAGCAAGATGGCACACTTCATACCTTACCATAAACTCCCAACTTCCTCAGAAACTGTGTCTCTGATGTTTAACCATGTTTTCAAGCTTCATGGACTTCCAAACACCATCACTTCTGATAGAGGTAGTCAGTTTACTAGCAAATTTTGGAAACAGCTCTGTCATTCACTGAACATCACTAGATGACTCAGTACCTCCTTCCATCCACAAACAAATGGACAAACTGAAAGGACCAATCAATGGTTGGAACAATATTTGAGGTGTTTTATCTCAGCCAGACAAGATGATTGGGCTATACTCCTACCATATGCGGAATTTGCTTTTAACAACTCTGTCCACTCTTCCACCAAGTCAACTCCATTCTTCACCAATTATGGATTCCATCCCACTTTTGAATGGGATTCCACAACAATCAATACTTGCCCAGTTGTTAACGAGTTGCTTAACACCATATCAGATACCTTCTCCTTGGTGAAACAGAATATCCTAATTGCCAAATCTCGTTATAAACATCAATATGATAAGAAAAGGGTTCCCTCTCCTACCTATTCCATTGGGGATTATGCCTGGTTATCAACCCGTAATTTACACATACCAGTACCTTCTAAAAAATTGACCTCATCTTACATCGGACCGTTCCCGATCATGAAGGTAGTCAATGCCAATGCAGTCACCCTTGGATTGCCTACTACTATGAAATCGCACCCCACGTTCCACGTATCTTTACTGAAGCCTTATTGACAACTTCTTTTACATTCTCCTTCGGATCCACTTACTCCTCTCGTCCCGGATACTTCCTTGGAATATGAAGTACAAGACGTGTTGGATTCCAGACGTATACATGGCCAACTTCAGTATCTGGTCCACTGGAAGGGTTATCCCGATTCGGAGGACTCATGGGAACCGGCTTCCAACCTCTCTGCCCCACGTCTGGTGAATTGTTTTCATAGCAGATACCCCGATCGCCCTACACCTGATCACCGGAGTTGATCCTTGTGGGGGGGGGGGTCCTGTCATATTACTCTGTCTGCCTGCTTCTCTGTCTTATCCTTTGGCTATATTGTTCTTTCACAATTACCCCGGCACCTCCCACACATTACCCTATATAGCAATACAGGTCCTAGTGTTCAGTGCTTGGTTATTTCAGTGTCAAGCTGTAACTCTATTGACTCTCTTACTGAAAGATTTCTGATTCATCCTGCTCCGCTCTCTGAGTCACTCCCCTTCACTCCCTGACCTAGCGGTGACGTCACACGCCAACGATCGATCAGACTGCGACCGGAGCGCTCCCAGCAAGGCAGCAGCAAGAAACAAACTTGCCGTTACACGCTCAGCTGACAAGTTACTGCTTACCCTTCTGTACCCTCGCTCCTAAATCTACCTCAGTCGGTAAGTTTGACTGCCGCTTCAACCACAAATCAATTAAATAAGAAAGTACTTATGTTGCTTACAATATTTTAAGGATGCAAACGCAGTCAAAGGTTTCTGCAGCTAACCCCTAATTTACTTAGTGCTATATCTTATCTATCTAAAAGTATATCTGTAAGACATAGTTAGGTAGGAGTC
The DNA here is from genome assembly GCF_027579735.1 of Bombina bombina. Lineage (NCBI taxonomy): Eukaryota > Metazoa > Chordata > Amphibia > Anura > Bombinatoridae > Bombina > Bombina bombina. The sequence goes on from NC_069505.1 coordinate 37,154,936, forward strand.
TGTACATTGTTAACTCTTAGTTAATGAAGTTATATACTATATCCTATAATACTTTAACAGGCTGTTTAGCAATTGCTTTCATAAACTTATCTAGGTACAGGGGAACAGTACTGAGTAGAGCCTAAAAGCTCAACCGTCTCAGCTATTGTCCTGCTGAACCAAATATTAAAGCTGAAGTGTATTGTTTGATGCTGCACTCTATGTTGCCTCCATTTCCTACAGCAGGATCACACATTCACCTCTCAATACCATCTTGCTGCAGTTGAGGTCCTTTACTTACAAACCATTCTGTTTACAGGGAATACTGAGATATAGAAAACCCTGACACCAAGTGACTTAGACAAACTTTTGACTAAAGAAATTTTACAAACAATAAAGATAACCACATAATATAATTAATAACTCTTACTCTTGCATTGGGTGCTTCCAACTCTTGGTGATGGCCAAGGTCCCTTGACCTCTCGGGGTGCCAACCTGCCAAACTCACAGTGGTCAAACTCATCAAGTGTATCGAGAAGGCCTTGCTGTTCATGAAGTCTAAGTGATATGATGTAGAGATCATGTAGTCTGAGTTTCCTAAAGCTATTTTGCAGCAAGTAATTCAGACCCACCTATTTATTTTACTGTTCATCTACTCTCCATCTTTCACTGATGATTTAGTTTCATCTAAATGTCCAATCTAGTTGCCACTCTCCCCTGAACTGTGTCTCCAATAGGTAGTCTGTGTTTCTTAGGGGGTAGAGAATTTATTTCTGTATGTTCTCGCCCAATTGCTGTAAGTACGGTCCCCACTTTTTAATGAAGTGTGGTGTTCTTCCTTGCATGTCTATTAGGGTGTCTACCTATTCATGTGTCATTTGTTTCTGAATGGTGAGTTTCAATTGTGTTAAGGTGGGTATCTTGCTATTTAGCCAGTTCTGAAAAATCATGTTTCTAGCTTGAATAACTACATTATATACTAATGACTTGACCTGTTTGGGGATCTTTTTAGAGGGGGACAGAAACACTATCATTCGAGGGGAGCATTCCATCTCCAGATGTAGTGTGGAGTTTAACTAGTGCTTCACCATGCCTCAAAATTTGTATAGTTTTGGGCATTTCCAGGTTATGTGTGATAGATCAGCTTCATGTTTGGAGCATCTCGAACAGCTTCCGGTTGCCTGGGGGACCCATGTTTTATATATCTTTTGGTGTGATGTAAGCTCTTTCTAGGAGCCTAATATGTGATTCTCTTGTGCTGGCTGCAAGGGTGGCGGCTTGCGTCTTTTGAATACTGTGTTAGGCTGTTTCTTTTGAGATTTCTTCTCCTAGCAATTCAGTCCAACCCTCACTGATGTGTGTCAGAGTATCTGCATTAGTGCTGTCAATGAGTGATTTATATGTTGGTGAAATGGTGGTGGAACCTTGAGCAGTCATGGTTAGTAGTCTGTTAACTCTGTGATTTGGCTCTGTGAGTTCTACGTTATGTAATAGGCTAGTACATAATGTTTCATCTGTAAATAAGCAAAATGGTGAACCTGTGGGTTTTGGAATTGCGTTTGTATGTCTGTAAATGTTTTAACCCTGGGTTCCAGTTTCTCCAAAGCTTGTGATATTGAAGTTAATCCCTTCTCTTTCCATACCTGGAAAACGTTTGTGTTAATGCCTACTAGGGACCCAGAGTTCTCTTGTAAGGGGAGGAATTTTGTGATCTGGTAATTGAATTTTAATTTCTTAAAAGTTTTTCTCCAAGCCAATAATGGCTGATGCATTAAGGGATAAGTGTTAAGAAGTTTAGTTGATGGTGCGTCATGTGTGGTATTGCCCTGAGAGACCACGGTTTAATTATTTATTCTTCTAAGTCAGGTATGGTAAAATGATTTTGACCCATTAACCAGTCGAGGACATATTTCACTTAGGCTGCCCAGCTATAGTATTCCAGGTTTGGCATCGCCATGCCCCCTGAGTCAACTGAGGCTGTTATTCTGCGTGAGTGGATTTTGTGTTTGGTGTTTTTCCATATGAAGGAGAACAATATAATTACACACACACCCAGCTAATGCAATCACACACAATATTATTACGCTACCACCCAGATAATGTAATCACACACAATATAATTACACACACACAGATTGTATAATCACACACAATATAATTACACACACCCAGATAATGTAATCACACACAATATAATTGCACACACACACACAGATAATGTAATCACACAAAATATAATTACACACACACAGAGATAATATAATCACACAGAAAATAATTACACACACACATCCAGATAAAGTAATCACACACAATATAATTACACACACACAGAAAAAGTAATCACACACAATATAATTACACAGATAATATAATCACACACACACACACACAGATAGTGTAATCACACACAATATAATTACACACACACACAGAGATAATGTAATCATACACAATATAATTATACACACACAGATAGTGTAATCACACACAATATAATTACACACAGAGATAATGTAATCACATACAGTATAATTACTTACACACAGAGATAATGTAATCACACACAATATAATTACACACACAGATAGTGTAATCACACACAATATAATTACACACAGAGATAATGTAATCACATACAGTATAATTACTTACACACAGAGATAATGTAATCACACACAATATAATTACACAGATAATATAATCACACACACACACAGATAGTGTAATCACACACAATATAATTACACACACACACACAGATAATGTAATCATACACAATATAATTATACACACACAGATAGTGTAATCACACACAATATAATTACACACAGAGATAATGTAATCACATACAGTATAATTACTTACACACAGAGATAATGTAATCACACACAATATAATACACACACACAGATAGTGTAATCACACACAATATAATTACACACACAGATAGTGTAATCACACACAATATAATTACACAGATAATATAATCACACACACACAGATAGTGTAATCACACACAATATAATTACACACACACAGATAATGTAATCATACACAATATAATTATACACACACAGATAGTGTAATCACACACAATATAATTACACACAGAGATAATGTAATCACATACAGTATAATTACTTACACACAGAGATAATGTAATCACACACAATATAATTACACACTCAGATAGTGTAATCACACACAATATAATACACACACACAGATAATGTAATCACACACAATATAATTACACACACAGATAGTGTAATCACACACAATATAATACACACACACAGATAATGTAATCACACACAATATAATTACACACAGAGATAGTGTAATCACACACAATATAATACACACACACAGATAATGTAATCACACACAATATAATTACACACACAGATAGTGTAATCACACACAATATAATACACACACACAGATAATGTAATCACACACGATATAATTACACACAAACACACAGATAATGTAATCACACACAATATAATTACACACACAGATAGTGTAATCACACACAATATAATTACACACAGAGATAATGTAATCACATACAGTATAATTACTTACACACAGAGATAATGTAATCACACACAATATAATTACACAGATAATATAATCACACACACACACAGATAGTGTAATCACACACAATATAATTACACACACACACACGCAGATAATGTAATCACACACAATATAATTATACACACACAGATAGTATAATCACACACAATATAATTACACACAGAGATAATGTAATCACATACAGTATAATTACTTACACACAGAGATAATGTAATCACACACAATATAATTACACACACAGATAGTGTAATCACACACAATATAATTACACACACACAGATAATGTAATCACACACAATATAATTATACACACACAGATAGTGTAATCACACACAATATAATTACACACAGAGATAATGTAATCACATACAGTATAATTACTTACACACAGAGATAATGTAATCACACACAATATAATACACACACACAGATAATGTAATCACACACAATATAATACACACACACAGATAATGTAATCACACACAATATAATACACACACACAGATAATGTAATCACACACAATATAATACACGCACACAGATAATGTAATCACACACAATATAATACACACACACAGATAGTGTAATCACACACAATATAATACACACACACAGATAATGTAATCACACACAATATAATACACACACAGATAATGTAATCACACACAATATAATACAAACACACAGATAATGTAATCACACACAATATAATACACACACACAGATAATGTAATCACACACAATATAATACACACACACAGATAATGTAATCACACACAATATAATACACACACAGAGATAATGTAATCACACACAATATAATACACACACACAGATAGTGTAATCACACACAATATAATACACACACACAGATAATGTAATCACACACAATATAATACACACACACACACAGATAATGTAATCACACACAATATAATACACACACACAGATAATGTAATCACACACAATATAATACACACACACAGATAATGTAATCACACACAATATAATACACACACACAGATAATGTAATCACACACAATATAATACACACACACAGATAGTGTAATCACACACAATATAATTACACACACACAGATAATGTAATCACATACAGTATAATACACACACACAGATAATCTAATCACACACAATATAATACACACACACACAGATAATGTAATCACACACAATATAATTACACACACACAGATAATGTAATCACACACAATATAATACACACACACAGATAGTGTAATCACACACAATATAATTATACACACACAGATAATGTAATCACACACAATATAATTACATACACACAGATAATGTAATCACATACAGTATAATTACTTACACACACAGATAATGTAATCACACACAATATAATACACACACACACACAGATAATGTAATCACACACAATATAATTACACACACACAGATAATGTAATCACATACAGTATAATTACTTACACACACAGATAATGTAATCACACACAATATAATACACACACACAGATAGTGTAATCACACACAATATAATACACACACAGATAATGTAATCACACACAATATAATTACACACACACACAGATAATGTAATCACACACAATATAATTACACACACACAGATAGTGTAATCACACACAATATAATTACACACACACACACAGATAGTGTAATCACACACAATATAATTACACACACACACACAGATAGTGTAAGACACACAATATAATTACACACACACACACAGATAGTGTAATCACACACAATATAATACACACACACACAGATAGTGTAATCACACACAATATAATTACACACACACACACACAGATAGTGTAATCACACACAATATAATTACACACAAAGATAATGTAATCACACACAATATAATTACACACACAGATAATGTAATCACACACAATATAATTACACACACACAGATAGTGTAATCACACACAATATAATTACACACACACACAGATAGTGTAATCACACACAATATAATTATACACACACAGATAATGTAATCACACACAATATAATTACACATACACACAGATAATGTAATCACACACAATATAATTACACATACACACAGATAATGTAATCACACACAATATAATTACACACACACAGAGATAATGTAATCACGCACAATATAATTACACACACAGATAATGTAATCACACACAATATAATTACACACACAGATAATGTAATCACACACAATATAATTACACACACACAGATAGTGTAATCACACACAATATAATTACACACACACAGATAGTGTAATCACACACAATATAATTACACACACACAGATAGTGTAATCACACACAATATAATTATACACACACAGATAATGTAATCACACACAATATAATTACACATACACACAGTTAATGTAATCACACACAATATAATTACACACACACAGATAGTGTAATCACACACAATATAATTATACACACACAGATAATGTAATCACACACAATATAATTACACATACACACAGTTAATGTAATCACACACAATATAATTACACACACACAGATAATGTAATCACACACAATATAATACACACACACAGATAATGTAATCACACACAATATAATTACACACACACAGATAATGTAATCACACACAATATAATTACACACACACAGATAATGTAATCACACACAATATAATTACACACACACAGATAATGTAATCACACACAATATAATTACACACACAGATAGTGTAATCACACACAATATAATTATACACACACAGATAGGGTAATCACACACAATATAATTACACACACACACAGATAATGTAATCACACACAATATAATTACACACACAGATAATGTAATCACACACAATATAATTACACACACACACAGATAGTGTAATCACACACAATATAATTACACACACACAGATAATGTAATCACACACAATATAATTACACACACACAGATAATGTAATCACACACAATATAATTACACACACAGATAATGTAATCACACACAATATAATTACACACACACAGATAGTGTAATCACACACAATATAATTACACACACACACAGATAGTGTAATCACACACAATATAATTATACACACACAGATAATGTAATCACACACAATATAATTACACATACACAGATAATGTAATCACACACAATATAATTACACACACACAGATAATGTAATCACACACAATATAATTACACATACACACAGTTAATGTAATCACACACAATATAATTACACACACACACAGATAGTATAATCACACACAATATAATTATACACACACAGATAATGTAATCACACACAATATAATTACACATACACACAGATAATGTAATCACACACAATATAATTACATACACACAGATAATGTAATCACACACAATATAATTACACATACACACAGATAATGTAATCACACACAATATAATTACATACACACAGATAATGTAATCACACACAATATAATTACACATACACACAGTTAATGTAATCACACACAATATAATTACACACACACACAGATAGTATAATCACACACAATATAATTATACACACACAGATAATGTAATCACACACAATATAATTACACATACACACAGATAATGTAATCACACACAATATAATTACACACACACAGATAATGTAATCACACACAATATAATTACACACACACAGATAATGTAATCACACACAATATAATTACACACACACACACAGATAATGTAATCACACACAATATAATTACACACACACAGATAATGTAATCACACACACACAGATAATGTAATCACACACAATATAATTACACACACACACAGATAGTATAATCACACACAATATAATTATACACACACAGATAATGTAATCACACACAATATAATTACACATACACACAGATAATGTAATCACACACAATATAATTACACACACACAGATAATGTAATCACACACAATATAATTACACACACACAGATAATGTAATCACACACAATATAATTACACACACACAGATAATGTAATCACACACAATATAATTACACACACACAGATAATGTAATCACACACAATATAATTACACACACACACAGATAATGTAATCACACACAATATAATTACACACACACAGATAATGTAATCACACACAATATAATTACACACACACACACACACAGATAATGTAATCACACACAATATAATTACACACACACAGATAATGTAATCACACACAATATAATTACACACACACACACACAGATAATGTAATCACACACAATATAATTACACACACACACAGATAATGTAATCACACACAATATAATTACACACACACACAGATAATGTAATCACACACAATATAATTACACACACACAGATAATGTAATCACACACAATATAATTACACACACACAGATAGATGTAATCACACACAATATAATTACACACACACAGATTGTATAATCACACACAATATAATTACACGACACAGTATATGTATCACACTATTTCTCACAGATAATGTAATCACACACAATATAATTACACACACACACACAGATAATGTAATCACACACAATATAATTACACACACACAGATAATGTAATCACACACAATATAATTACACACACACAGATAATGTAATCACACACAATATAATTACACACACACACAGTAATGTAATCACACACAATATAATTACACACACACAGATAATGTAATCACACACAATATAATTACATACACACAGATAATGTAATCACACACAATATAATTACACACACACAGATAATGTAATCACACACAATATAATTACACACACACACACACAGATAATGTAATCACACACAATATAATTACACACACACAGATAATGTAACTCATCACACAATATAATTACACACACACAGATAATGTAATCACACACAATATAATTACACAATCACAGATAATGTAATCACACACAATATAATTACACACACACACAGATAATGTAATCACACACAATATAATTACACAACACAGATAGATGTAATCACACACAATATAATTACACACACACACAGATAATGTATCACACACAATATAAATACACACACACAGATAATGTAATCACACATACAATATAATTACACAACACACAGATAGTGTAATCACACACAATATAATTACACACACACACAGATAATGTAATCACACACAATATAATTACACACACACAGATAATGTAATCACACACAATATAATTACACACCACACTACACAGCATTAATGTAATCACACACAATATAATTACACACATCACAGATAATGTAATCACACACAATATAATTACACTACACAGATAATGTAATCACACACTACAATATAATTACACACACACAACAGATATGTAATCACACACAATATAATACACACACACAGATAATGTAATCACACACATATAATTACACACACAATAGTGAATCACACACAATATAATTACACACACCACAGATAATTGTAATCACACACAATATAATTACACACACACAGATAATGTAATCACACACAATATAATTACACACACACACAGTATAATTGTAATCACACACAATATAATTACACACACACACAGATAGTATAATCACACACAATATAATTATACACACACAGATAATGTAATCACACACAATATAATTACACAACACACAGATAATGTAATCACACACAATATAATTACATACACACAGATAATGTAATCACACACAATATAATTACACATACACACAGATAATGTAATCACACACAATATAATTACATACACACAGATAATGTAATCACACACAATATAATTACACATACACACAGTTAATGTAATCACACACAATATAATTACACACACACACAGATAGTATAATCACACACAATATAATTATACACACACAGATAATGTAATCACACACAATATAATTACACATACACACAGATAATGTAATCACACACAATATAATTACACACACACAGATAATGTAATCACACACAATATAATTACACACACACAGATAATGTAATCACACACAATATAATTACACACACACACACAGATAATGTAATCACACACAATATAATTACACACACACAGATAATGTAATCACACACAATAAAATTACACACACACACAGATAATGTAATCACACACAATATAATTACACACACACACAGATAGTATAATCACACACAATATAATTATACACACACAGATAATGTAATCACACACAATATAATTACACATACACACAGATAATGTAATCACACACAATATAATTACACACACACAGATAATGTAATCACACACAATATAATTACACACACACAGATAATGTAATCACACACAATATAATTACACACACACAGATAATGTAATCACACACAATATAATTACACACACACAGATAATGTAATCACACACAATATAATTACACACACACAGATAATGTAATCACACACAATATAATTACACACACACACACACAGATAATGTAATCACACACAATATAATTACACACACACACACACACAGATAATGTAATCACACACAATATAATTACACACACACAGATAATGTAATCACACACAATATAATTACACACACACACACACAGATAATGTAATCACACACAATATAATTACACACACACACAGATAATGTAATCTCACACAATATAATTACACACACACACAGATAATGTAATCACACACAATATAATTACATACACAGAGATAATGTAATCTCACACAATATAATTACACACACACAGATAATGTAATCACACACAATATAATTACACACACACACACACACACACACAGATAATGTAATCACACACAATATAATTACACACACACACACAAAATAATTACACACACACACAATATAATTACACACACACAGATAATGTAATCACACACAATATAATTACACACACACAGATAATGTAATCTCACACAATATAATTACACACACACACAGATAATGTAATCACACACAATATAATTACACATACACACAGATAATGTAATCACACACAATATAATTACATACACAGAGATAATGTAATCTCACACAATATAATTACACACACACAGATAATGTAATCACACACAATATAATTACACACACACACACAGATAATGTAATCACACACAATATAATTACACACACACACAAAATAATTACACACACACACAATATAATTACACACACACAGATAATGTAATCACACACAATATAATTACACACACACAGATAATGTAATCTCACACAATATAATTACACACACACACAGATAATGTAATCACACACAATATAATTACACATACACACAGATAATGTAATCACACACAATATAATCACACACACACAGATAATGTAATCACACACAATATAATTACACACACACACAGATAATGTAATCACACACAATATAATTACACACACACACAGATAATGTAATCACACACAATATAATTACACACACACACAGATAATGTAATCACACACAATATAATTACACATACACACAGATAATGTAATCACACACAATATAATTACACACACAGATAATGTAATCACACACAATATAATTACACACACAGATAATGTAATCACACACAATATAATTACACACACAGATAATGTAATCACACACAATATAATTACACACACAGATAATGTAATCACACACAATATAATTACACACACACACAGATAATGTAATCACACACAATATAATTACACACACACACAGATAATGTAATCACACACAATATAATTACACACACACACAGATAATGTAATCACACACAATATAATTACACATACACACAGATAGTGTAATAACACACAATATAATTACACACACACAGATAGTGTAATCACACACAATATAATTATACACACACAGATAATGTAATCACACACAATATAATACACACACACACAGATAATGTAATCACATACAATATAATTACACATACACACAGATAATGTAATCTCACACAATATAATTACACATACACACAGATAATGTAATCACACACAATATAATACACACACACACAGATAATGTAATCACACACAATATAATTACACACACAGATAGTGTAATCACACACAATATAATTACACACACACACAGATAATGTAATCACACACAATATAATTACACACACACAGATAATGTAATCACACACAATATAATTACACATACACACAGATAATGTAATCACACACAATATAATTACATACACAGAGATAATGTAATCTCACACAATATAATTACACACACACACAGATAATGTAATCACACACAATATAATTACACACACACAGATAATGTAATCACACACACTATAATTACACACACAGATAATGTAATCACACACAATATAATTACACACACAGATTGTGTAATCACACATAATATAATTACACACACACACACACAGATAATGTAATCACACACAATATAATTACACACACACAGATAATGTAATCACACACAATATAATTACACATACACACAGATAATGTAATCACACACAATATAATTACACACACACAGATAATGTAATCACACACAATATAATTACACATACACACAGATAATGTAATCACACACAATATAATTACATACACAGAGATAATGTAATCACACACAATATAATTACACACACACAGATAGTGTAATCACACACAATATAATACAACACACAGATAGTGTAATCACACACAATATAATTACACACACACAGATAGTGTAATCTCACACAATATAATTACACACACACAGATAATGTAATCACACACAATATAATTACACACACACAGATAATGTAATCACACACAATATAATTACACACACACAGATAATGTAATCACACACAATATAATTACACACACAGAGATAATGTAATCACACACAATATAATTACATACACAGAGATAATGTAATCACACACAATATAATTACACACACAGATAGTGTAATCACACACAATATAATTACACACACACAGATAATGTAATCACACACAATATAATTACACACACACACAGATAGTGTAATCACACACAATATAATTACACACACACAGATAATGTAATCACACACAATATAATTACACACACAGATAATGTAATCACACACAATATAATTACACACACACACAGATAATGTAATCACACACAATATAATTACACACACACACAGATAATGTAATCACACACAATATAATTAAACACACACACAGATAATGTAATCTCACACAATATAATTACACACACAGATAATGTAATCACACACAATATAATTACACACACACACAGATAATGTAATCACACACAATATAATTACACACACACACAGATAATGTAATCACACACAATATAATTACACACACACACAGATAATGTAATCACACACAATATAATTACACACACAGATAATGTAATCACACACAATATAATTACACACACACACAGATAATGTAATCTCACACAATATAATTACACACACACAGATAATGTAATCACACACAATATAATTACACACACACACAGATAATGTAATCTCACACAATATAATTACACACACAGATAATGTAATCACACACAATATAATTACACACACACAGATAATGTAATCACACACAATATAATTACACACACACAGATAATGTAATCTCACACAATATAATTACACACACAGATAATGTAATCACACACAATATAATTACACACACACACAGATAATGTAATCACACACAATATAATTACATACACAGAGATAATGTAATCACACACAATATAATTACACACACACAGATAATGTAATCACACACAATATAATTACACACACACACACACACAGATAATGTAATCACACACAATATAATTACACACACACACACAAAATAATTACACACACACACAATATAATTACACACACACAGATAATGTAATCACACACAATATAATTACACACACACAGATAATGTAATCACACACAATATAATTACACACACACACAGATAATGTAATCACACACAATATAATTACACACACACAGATAATGTAATCACACACAATATAATTACACACACACAGATAATGTAATCACACACAATATAATTACACACACACACACACAGATAATGTAATCACACACAATATAATTACACACACACACACACAGATAATGTAATCACACACAATATAATTACACACACACAGATAATGTAATCACACACAATATAATTACACACACACAGATAGTGTAATCACACACAATATAATTACACACACACAGATAGTGTAATCACACACAATATAATTACACACACACAGATAATGTAATCACACACAATATAATTACACATACACAGATAATGTAATCACACACAATATAATTACACACACACAGATAATGTAATCACACACAATATAATTACACATACACACAGATAATGTAATCACACACAATATAATTACACACACACACAGATATGTAAATCACACACAATATAATTACACCACACACAGATAATGTAATCACACACAATATAATTACACATACACACAGATAATGTAATCACACACAATATAATTACATACACACAGATAATGTAATCACACACAATATAATTACACATACACACAGATAATGTAATCACACACAATATAATTACATACACACAGATAATGTAATCACACACAATATAATTACACATACACACAGTTAATGTAATCACACACAATATAATTACACACACACACAGATAGTATAATCACACACAATATAATTATACACACACAGATAATGTAATCACACACAATATAATTACACACACACACACAGATAATGTAATCACACACAATATAATTACACACACACAGATAATGTAATCACACACAATATAATTACACACACACAGATAATGTAATCACACACAATATAATTACACACACACACACACAGATAATGTAATCACACACAATATAATTACACACACACAGATAATGTAATCACACACAATAAAATTACACACACACACAGATAATGTAATCACACACAATATAATTACACACACACACAGATAGTATAATCACACACAATATAATTATACACACACAGATAATGTAATCACACACAATATAATTACACATACACACAGATAATGTAATCACACACAATATAATTACACACACACAGATAATGTAATCACACACAATATAATTACACACACACAGATAATGTAATCACACACAATATAATTACACACACACAGATAATGTAATCACACACAATATAATTACACACACACAGATAATGTAATCACACACAATATAATTACACACACACACAGATAATGTAATCACACACAATATAATTACACACACACACACACAGATAATGTAATCACACACAATATAATTACACACACACACACACACACAGATAATGTAATCACACACAATATAATTACACACACACAGATAATGTAATCACACACAATATAATTACACACACACACACACAGATAATGTAATCACACACAATATAATTACACACACACACAGATAATGTAATCTCACACAATATAATTACACACACACACAGATAATGTAATCACACACAATATAATTACATACACAGAGATAATGTAATCTCACACAATATAATTACACACACACAGATAATGTAATCACACACAATATAATTACACACACACACACACACACACACAGATAATGTAATCACACACAATATAATTACACACACACACACAAAATAATTACACACACACACAATATAATTACACACACACAGATAATGTAATCACACACAATATAATTACACACACACAGATAATGTAATCTCACACAATATAATTACACACACACACAGATAATGTAATCACACACAATATAATTACACATACACACAGATAATGTAATCACACACAATATAATTACATACACAGAGATAATGTAATCTCACACAATATAATTACACACACACAGATAATGTAATCACACACAATATAATTACACACACACACACACAGATAATGTAATCACACACAATATAATTACCCACACACACAAAATAATTACACACACACACAATATAATTACACACACACAGATAATGTAATCACACACAATATAATTACACACACACAGATAATGTAATCTCACACAATATAATTACACACACACACAGATAATGTAATCACACACAATATAATTACACATACACACAGATAATGTAATCACACACAATATAATCACACACACACAGATAATGTAATCACACACAATATAATTACACACACACACAGATAATGTAATCACACACAATATAATTACACACACACACAGATAATGTAATCACACACAATATAATTACACACACACACAGATAATGTAATCACACACAATATAATTACACATACACACAGATAATGTAATCACACACAATATAATTACACACACAGATAATGTAATCACACACAATATAATTACACACACAGATAATGTAATCACACACAATATAATTACACACACAGATAATGTAATCACACACAATATAATTACACACACAGATAATGTAATCACACACAATATAATTACACACACACACAGATAATGTAATCACACACAATATAATTACACACACACACAGATAATGTAATCACACACAATATAATTACACACACACACAGATAATGTAATCACACACAATATAATTACACATACACACAGATAGTGTAATAACACACAATATAATTACACACACACAGATAGTGTAATCACACACAATATAATTATACACACACAGATAATGTAATCACACACAATATAATACACACACACACAGATAATGTAATCACATACAATATAATTACACATACACACAGATAATGTAATCTCACACAATATAATTACACATACACACAGATAATGTAATCACACACAATATAATACACACACACACAGATAATGTAATCACACACAATATAATTACACACACAGATAGTGTAATCACACACAATATAATTACACACACACACAGATAATGTAATCACACACAATATAATTACACACACACAGATAATGTAATCACACACAATATAATTACACATACACACAGATAATGTAATCACACACAATATAATTACATACACAGAGATAATGTAATCTCACACAATATAATTACACACACACACAGATAATGTAATCACACACAATATAATTACACACACACAGATAATGTAATCACACACACTATAATTACACACACAGATAATGTAATCACACACAATATAATTACACACACAGATTGTGTAATCACACATAATATAATTACACACACACACACACAGATAATGTAATCACACACAATATAATTACACACACACAGATAATGTAATCACACACAATATAATTACACATACACACAGATAATGTAATCACACACAATATAATTACACACACACAGATAATGTAATCACACACAATATAATTACACATACACACAGATAATGTAATCACACACAATATAATTACATACACAGAGATAATGTAATCACACACAATATAATTACACACACACAGATAGTGTAATCACACACAATATAATACACACACAGATAGTGTAATCACACACAATATAATTACACACACACAGATAGTGTAATCTCACACAATATAATTACACACACACAGATAATGTAATCACACACAATATAATTACACACACACAGATAATGTAATCACACACAATATAATTACACACACACAGATAATGTAATCACACACAATATAATTACACACACAGAGATAATGTAATCACACACAATATAATTACATACACAGAGATAATGTAATCACACACAATATAATTACACACACAGATAGTGTAATCACACACAATATAATTACACACACACAGATAATGTAATCACACACAATATAATTACACACACACACAGATAGTGTAATCACACACAATATAATTACACACACACAGATAATGTAATCACACACAATATAATTACACACACAGATAATGTAATCACACACAATATAATTACACACACACACAGATAATGTAATCACACACAATATAATTACACACACACACAGATAATGTAATCACACACAATATAATTACACACACACACAGATAATGTAATCTCACACAATATAATTACACACACAGATAATGTAATCACACACAATATAATTACACACACACACAGATAATGTAATCACACACAATATAATTACACACACACACAGATAATGTAATCACACACAATATAATTACACACACACACAGATAATGTAATCTCACACAATATAATTACACACACAGATAATGTAATCACACACAATATAATTACACACACACACAGATAATGTAATCTCACACAATATAATTACACACACAGATAATGTAATCACACACAATATAATTACACACACACACAGATAATGTAATCTCACACAATATAATTACACACACAGATAATGTAATCTCACACAATATAATTACACACACAGATAATGTAATCACACACAATATAATTACACACACACAGATAATGTAATCTCACACAATATAATTACACACACAGATAATGTAATCACACACAATATAATTACACACACACAGATAATGTAATCACACACAATATAATTACATACACAGAGATAATGTAATCTCACAAAATATAATTACACACACACAGATAATGTAATCACACACAATATAATTACACACACACACACACACACAGATAATGTAATCACACACAATATAATTACACACACACACACAAAATAATTACACACACACACAATATAATTACACACACACAGATAATGTAATCACACACAATATAATTACACACACACAGATAATGTAATCTCACACAATATAATTACACACACACACAGATAATGTAATCACACACAATATAATTACACATACACACAGATAATGTAATCACACACAATATAATTACATACACAGAGATAATGTAATCTCACACAATATAATTACACACACACAGATAATGTAATCACACACAATATAATTACACACACACACACACAGATAATGTAATCACACACAATATAATTACACACACACACAAAATAATTACACACACACACAATATAATTACACACACACAGATAATGTAATCACACACAATATAATTACACACACACAGATAATGTAATCTCACACAATATAATTACACACACACACAGATAATGTAATCACACACAATATAATTACACATACACACAGATAATGTAATCACACACAATATAATCACACACACACACACAGATAATGTAATCACACACAATATAATTACACACACACACAGATAATGTAATCACACACAATATAATTACACACACACACAGATAATGTAATCACACACAATATAATTACACACACACACAGATAATGTAATCACACACAATATAATTACACATACACACAGATAATGTAATCACACACAATATAATTACACACACAGATAATGTAATCACACACAATATAATTACACACACAGATAATGTAATCACACACAATATAATTACACACACAGATAATGTAATCACACACAATATAATTACACACACAGATAATGTAATCACACACAATATAATTACACACACACACAGATAATGTAATCACACACAATATAATTACACACACACACAGATAATGTAATCACACACAATATAATTACACACACACACAGATAATGTAATCACACACTATATAATTACACATACACACAGATAGTGTAATCACACACAATATAATTACACACACACAGATAGTGTAATCACACACAATATAATTATACACACACAGATAATGTAATCACACACAATATAATACACACACACACAGATAATGTAATCACATACAATATAATTACACATACACACAGATAATGTAATCTCACACAATATAATTACATATACACACAGATAATGTAATCACACACAATATAATACACACACACACAGATAATGTAATCACACACAATATAATTACACACACAGATAGTGTAATCACACACAATATAATTACACACACACACAGATAATGTAATCACACACAATATAATTACACACACACAGATAATGTAACCACACACAATATAATTACACATACACACAGATAATGTAATCACACACAATATAATTACATACACAGAGATAATGTAATCTCACACAATATAATTACACACACACACAGATAATGTAATCACACACAATATAATTACACACACACAGATAATGTAATCACACACACTATAATTACACAGACAGATAATGTAATCACACACAATATAATTACACACACAGATAGTGTAATCACACATAATATAATTACACACACACACACACAGATAATGTAATCACACACAATATAATTACACACACACAGATAATGTAATCACACACAATATAATTACACATACACACAGATAATGTAATCACACACAATATAATTACACACACACAGATAATGTAATCACACACAATATAATTACACATACACACAGATAATGTAATCACACACAATATAATTACATACACAGAGATAATGTAATCACACACAATATAATTACACACACACAGATAGTGTAATCACACACAATATAATACACACACACAGATAGTGTAATCACACACAATATAATTACACACACACAGATAGTGTAATCTCACACAATATAATTACACACACACAGATAATGTAATCACACACAATATAATTACACACACACAGATAATGTAATCACACACAATATAATTACACACACACAGATAATGTAATCACACACAATATAATTACACACACACAGATAATGTAATCACACACAATATAATTACACACACAGAGATAATGTAATCACACACAATATAATTACATACACAGAGATAATGTAATCACACACAATATAATTACACACACACACAGATAGTGTAATCACACACAATATAATTACACACACACAGATAATGTAATCACACACAATATAATTACACACACAGATAGTGTAATCACACACAATATAATTACACACACACACAGATAGTGTAATCACACACAATATAATTACACACACACACAGATAGTGTAATCACACACAATATAATTACACACACACACAGATAATGTAATCACACACAATATAATTACACACACAGATAATGTAATCACACACAATATAATTACACACACACACAGATAATGTAATCACACACAATATAATTACACACACACACAGATAATGTAATCACACACAATATAATTACACACACACACAGATAATGTAATCTCACACAATATAATTACACACACACAGATAATGTAATCACACACAATATAATTACACACACACACAGATAATGTAATCACACACAATATAATTACACACACACACAGATAATGTAATCTCACACAATATAATTACACACACACACAGATAGTGTAATCACACACAATATAATTACACACACACACAGATAATGTAATCTCACACAATATAATTACACACACAGATAATGTAATCACACACAATATAATTACACACACACAGATAGTGTAATCACACACAATATAATTACACACACAGATAATGTAATCACACACAATATAATTACACACACACACAGATAATGTAATCACACACAATATAATTACACACACACACAGATAATGTAATCACACACAATATAATTACACACACACACAGATAATGTAATCACACACAATATAATTACACACACACACACACAGATAATGTAATCACACACAATATAATTACACACACACACAGATAATGTAATCACACACAATATAATTACACACACAGATAATGTAATCACACACAATATAATTACACACACACACAGATAATGTAATCACACACAATATAATTACACACACAGATAATGTAATCACACACAATATAATTACACACACACACAGATAATGTAATCACACACAATATAATTACACACACAGATAATGTAATCACACACAATATAATTACACACACAGATAGTGTAATCACACACAATATAATTACACACACACACAGATAATGTAATCTCACACAATATAATTACACACACAGATAATGTAATCACACACAATATAATTACACACACAGATAATGTAATCACACACAATATAATTACACACACACACAGATAATGTAATCACACACAATATAATTACACACACACACAGATAATGTAATCACACACAATATAATTACACACACACACAGATAATGTAATCACACACAATATAATTACACACACAGATAGTGTAATCACACACAATATAATTACACACACACAGATAGTGTAATCACACACAATATAATTACACACACACACAGATAATGTAATCACACACAATATAATTACACACACACACACAGATAATGTAATCACACACAATATAATTACACACACACACAGATAATGTAATCACACACAATATAATTACACACACACACAGATAATGTAATCACACACAATATAATTACACACACACACAGATAATGTAATCACACACAATATAATTACACACACAGATAATGTAATCACACACAATATAATTACACACACACAGATAATGTAATCACACACAATATAATTACACACACACACAGATAATGTAATCACACACAATATAATTACACACACACACAGATAATGTAATCTCACACAATATAATTACACACACACAGATAATGTAATCACACACAATATAATTACACACACACACAGATAATGTAATCACACACAATATAATTACACACACACACAGATAATGTAATCACACACAATATAATTACACACACAGATAGTGTAATCACACACAATATAATTACACACACACAGATAGTGTAATCACACACAATATAATTACACACACACACAGATAATGTAATCACACACAATATAATTACACACACACACAGATAATGTAATCACACACAATATAATTACACACACACACAGATAATGTAATCACACACAATATAATTACATACATAGAGATAATGTAAATTCTTTATTTATGTTGAGATGACCAATGTTACAAACACAAATAATACTTTCTTTGTACACTTAAGGTGTTCATACAATAAAGCTTTTTGTAGCTTGTTGTTTCTTTCATTTAAATCCTTATTTTGGTTTTGTTTGCACATAGGATGATTCTTTCCAGTAAAACCATTCTGTATAATGTCTTTGCCATCTCTGTTTACTCTCTCCCTACTTTCAACCCCCAAGTGATTTAGAGGCCTATTTATCAAGCCGTCAACCGCAAATACACTGGAATTCTGCAGCGTAATTGTGGCAAGCTTGATTCAACCTATTTATCAAAGCCTATAGACCGCCAAAAGTTGAAATCTGTGACGTTGATGATGTTCCGAATACACATTCGGCACTATTTGACAACTTTTCCAAGTTATCAAATAGTTAACAGGTACGCTCGCGGCTATTCCGGCCCAGCGTACCTGGTTTTCAATCCGCCACCCTGGAGGCCGCGGATGCTATAGGAATCAATGGGAGTCTTAAAGCAGCGAAAGCTTATGTTCGCTGCTGTCCGATATTCCATTGATTTCTATGCTAGAAAACCAGTAAAGTTTAATCTAACACCCTAACATAAGCCCCGAGTCTAAACACCCCTAATCTGCTGCCCCAACCTACATAATATTATTAACCCCTATTCCGCCGCTCCCGGACCCCGCCGCCACTAATTAAAGTTATTAATCCCTATCCCTCTGCTCCCGGACCCCACCGCAACTAAATAAAAGTATTAACCCCTATCCCGCCACTCCCGGACTCTACCGCAACTAAAAGTATTAACCCCTAAACCCCTGGCCTCCCACATCACTACCACTAACTAAACCTATTAACCCCTAAACGGACAGCCCCCACATCGCTATATACTAAATTAAGATATTAACCCTGTTACGGTACCAACAGTGTACCAAGGTTAATATCAGATGAACAATGTCCTGCATAGGGAATCAGCAATTCACAACCCAGCCAGTTTCAGGTTTAAAACAGAATGACATTTATTAAAGGCTAGATGCCTAGTATTTATACAGGTTTGACACCCCCCCCAGATGGGGGTTGAAAGACTGTTGTACATTACATGGAGGGAACAAGCCCTTTGACATGATACAATAGAATTATATTACTTAAACACTTCAACCACAAGACACTCTTGGCCCTTCTTATCACTTAGGCGTTTTCTCTGTGGAGGTGATCAAACAATAGAATGCTTAGCACTAATTAGATTATAGCTGGAGCCAGCAACTCTGTCTTTAGAAATTAGTTTCTTAGCTAAACACAATTAACTCCTTCAGTCCTGACAGAAGGGTCTGTCACATATCTCCCCCGTTGTGGAACACTCCGGCAGACCCGGCTTGACCCTTTGGCGGGTCAACCTGGGGATGACCGGACTAGGAGGTGGTAGGCATGTCAGTTTGCCAGGACAATCCATCTGTATTCCCGTTATGAGAGAGAATTCCTGTCCATACAAAGAAGGGTTCAACTTCCTCAGTGCCCAGACTAGGGCTGAACAGTCCGTCAAAATCCCATCAGCTTCTTTACGAGTTTTCTGTACCTGCTCTTTATAGGTATCCACAATCCCTTCATACTGACATAGGGTGCCCTTGAGTTGCTGCACCTCACTATGAGCCAGCGTCAGCTTCTCCTCAAGTGTCGCTAAGTTTGTCTTTAAGGTTTCATGTCCCACTCTCAAGCTGGTGTTTTCTGCAGTCTGTTGGTGCAGCTTGTCTAGCAGAGATTCACGTTCTAAACGTGCTTTTTCCTCTGCGCTCCTCTTCTCCTTCATCAGCGCATTGTAACGGGACCTCCACATATCAATAGCGGATAGAGATTTACTGAGCTCAGCGTCCTGGGGCTTAGCAGCAGGTGGGTCAGTCTCTGCTGCACGGATCTGGGCACGGGTAGTCACAGAGTTAACATCAGCGGGACCCATAGGAGCGTAGGCAGAAACAAGGGGGGCCAAGTCATTTCCAAGAAGAACATCAGCAGGTAAGTCCTTCTTGACCCCCACATTCACAGGTCTAGCGCCCACTCCCCAATCCAAATGTACCCTGGCAACAGGTAGGCTGAACACATCGCCCCTTGCTACCCTCACAGCCACAGTGTCTCCAGTGTACTGTTTCTCAGACACCAAGTTCTTTTGAAGCAAGGTCATGGTAGCACCAGTATCCCGTAGACCACTGACCTTCTTCCCATTCACTTTAACCAGTTGCCGGTTATTCCGGTGGGCAGCTTGCACAAGGTCTGCCTCATGTAGGATGCTCCAGCATTCTTGCGCCTCTACGTAGCGGGCCGCAGGCTGAGGATTACGTGGGATTCCGCCGGCAGGTCTTCTCCAGGACTGCGCTTGGTTCGCTGCGTTTAGGGGACACTCTGGTCTTTTGTGCCCTAGTTGCTTACATCCAAAGCATCGAATCGGTTGTGAGTAGCCCCGCAAATTGAACCGGGCTCTCTGAGGGTAGTTCGTGGCCGGAGGCCGTGTGGTATAGCGGTGCGCCGGGGTTTGGTAACTGGCAGCTGCTGGGGTGACTGGGGGTCTGTACTCCACTCTAGCAGGGGGCTTAGTGGTAGCAGTGTCCAGTTTGCGGGCATCCGTATACTCATCTGCCAAGCGAGCCGCTTCCTGCAGGGTGGAGGGTTTACGGTCCCGAACCCACTCTCGAACTCCTGCGGGTAACTTGTCGAAGCAATGTTCCAACAGGAATAGCTGCAGCACCTCTTCCCCAGATATGGCTTGGCACCCCGCTATCCAGTGAGCTGCTGTGCGGTGCACCTTACATGCCCACTCAAGGTAGGAATCTCCAGCTAATTTAACAGTGTCTCTGAACCGCCTCCGGTATGCCTCCGGTGTAACCGCATACCTGGAGAGCAGAGCCTTTTTTACAGTATTATAATCCCTGACTTCCTCATCTGGAATGGCCCGAAAAGCCTCTCTGGCCCGGCCGGATAATTTTCCAGATAATATCGTGACCCAGTCCTCTGCGGGTACCTTGTGTAGTGCACATTGCCTCTCAAAATCCGCAAGGTACCCATCAATCTCTCCTTCTGTTTCCAGGAAGTTTTTAAAAGCAGCAAAATTTACTTTTCTCTTTTCCATCTTAGTCAGTATTGTAATAATCCCCCTCTTCCTGAGGTTACTGGCTTGTGTAGTTGCTCTTCTGGGCGATAAGGTTCATTCCGTCGCTGCCACCAATGTTACGGTACCAACAGTGTACCAAGGTTAATATCAGATGAACAATGTCCTGCATAGGGAATCAGCAATTCACAACCCAGCCAGTTTCAGGTTTAAAACAGAATGACATTTATTAAAGGCTAGATGCCTAGTATTTATACAGGTTTGACACCCCCCCCAGATGGGGGTTGAAAGACTGTTGTACATTACATGGAGGGAACAAGCCCTTTGACATGATACAATAGAATTATATTACTTAAACACTTCAACCACAAGACACTCTTGGCCCTTCTTATCACTTAGGCGTTTTCTCTGTGGAGGTGATCAAACAATAGAATGCTTAGCACTAATTAGATTATAGCTGGAGCCAGCAACTCTGTCTTTAGAAATTAGTTTCTTAGCTAAACACAATTAACTCCTTCAGTCCTGACAGAAGGGTCTGTCACAAACCCCTTAATCTAACAATCCGCTAATCTATCCTATCTTATAATAAATTTCAACTTACCTTTAGAATTAAAATAAACTATATTAAACTATTAATTAACCTACCCTAACTATTATCCTACAATTAAATTAAACTATATTAAACTATTAATTAACCTACCCTAACTATTATACTAAAAATACATTAAACTACCAATTAAATTAACTGTATTACATATTTAAACACCTAACCCTACTCAAATTATTTAAATATAGAATTAAAAATTTCTAAATTACCAAAAAAATAAACACTAAGTTGCAAAAAATAAAAAAACACTAAGATACAAAAAATAAAAAAACACTAAGTTACAAAAAAAAGACCCTACTCTAAAAATAAAATCCACCCAAAAAACCCTTAAAAAAACCTACCACTAAACCCTGACAATCCACTTACAGTTTTTGAAATTCCGCTTGAAGGATCCATCCAGCCGGCAAGAAGTCTTCATCTGGGCGGCCTCTTCCATCTTCATTCAGCCGGCGAAGTCTTCATCTATACGGCCTCTTCTATCTTCATCCATCCGGCAAGGAGCGGGTCCATCCTGAAGACATCTGGTGAGGAGCTTTTCAGGGCAATGGGGAGCTTAGTTTTCTTTAGATAGGGTTTTTATTTGGGGGGGTTGGTTGTGTGGGTTTTTTTTGTTGTTTTTTTTTAATAATCTTTTATTGAGGTTTTGCGGGGGGGAAAAAACAAAGCAAAATGTAGTACATTTTCTAAAAACAGTAGTGACAACATTTCCATTACACACGTTACAGTATTAAGAGTAAAAGACAAGACGGTTAACACAGTAAGAGCTTCTGAAACCTCTATTTTGAGAGTTTACAAGCTTAAATGGGTAACTTCTTAGATGACCTCTTATGGGCCAAGTGATATAGGCAAAACTGGTAAGGTATGGTAGTCACATCTAAGACCCTAGTGGGTCCAAATACACTTAGTAAAAGTAAATTTATGCTTACCTGATAAATTAATTTCTTCTATGGTACGACGAGTCCACGGATTCATCCTTTACTTGTGGGATATTATCCACCTGCTAACAGGAAGTGGCAAAGAGCACCACAGCAGCGCTGTCTATATAGCTCCTCCCTTAGCTCCACCCCCCAGTCATTCGACCAAAGGTACAGGAAGAAAAAGGAGAAACTAAAAGGTGCAGAGGTGACTAAAGTTTCAAATCAAAAAATATAATCTGTCTGAAAATGACAGGGCGGGCCGTGGACTCGTCGTACCAAAGAAGAAATTAATTTATCAGGTAAGCATAGATTTACTTTTCTTCTATAAGGTACGACAAGTCCACGGATTCATCATTTACTGGTGGGATACAATACCAAAGCTACAGGACACGGATGAACGGGAGGGACAAGACAGATGGTTAAACAGAAGGCACCACTGCTTGAAGAACTTTTCTCCCAAAAATAGCCTCCGAAGAAGCAAAAGTATAAAATTTGGAAAATTTGGAAAAGGTATGAAGTGAAGACCAAGTTGCAGCCTTACAAATCTGCTCAACAGAAGCATCATTTTAAAAAGCCCATGTGGAAGCCACCGCTCTAGTAGAGTGAGCTGTAATCCTTTCAGGAGGCTGCTGTCCAGCAGTCTCGTATGCCAAACGGATGATGCTTTTCAGCCAAAAAGAAAGAGAGCTAGCCGTAGCTTTTTTACCTCTATGTCTTCCATAATAGACAACAAAAAAAGAAGATGTTTGACGGAAATGCTTGGTTGCTTGCAAGTAAAACTTCAAAGCACGAACCACATCCAAGTTGTGCAACAGACACTCCTTCTTAGAGGAAGGATTAGGACACAGAGAAGGAACAACAATTTCCTGATTGATATTCCTATTAGTAACAACCTTAGGAAGGAACCAGGTTTGGTACGCAAAACCACCTTATCAGCATGGAAAACAAGATAAGGCGAGTCGCATTGCAACGCAGATAGTTCAGAAACTCTTCGAGCCGAAGAGATAGCAACCAAAGACAGAACTTTCCAAGACAGAAGCTTAATATCTATGGAATGCATAGGTTCAAACGGAACCCCTTGAAGAACTTTAAGAAATAAATTCAGACTCCATGGCGGAGCAACAGGTTTAAACACAGGCGTGATTCTAACTAAAGCCTGACAGAACGACTGAATGTCTGCCAGACGCTTGTGCAGTAGAATTGATAAAGCAGATATCTGTCCCTTTAAGGAACTAGCTGATAGTCCCTTCTCCAATCCTTCTTGGAGATAGGACAAAATCCTAGGAATCCTGATATACTCCATGAGTAGCCTTTGGATTCGCACCAATAAAGATATTTACGCCATATCTTATGATAAAATTTCCTAGTGAGAGGCTTTCAAGCCTGAATCAAGGTATCTATGACTGACTCAGAGAAACCCCGCTTGGATAAAATCAAGCATTCAATCTCCAAGCAGTCAGCCGCAGAGAAACTAGATTTGGATGCTGGAACGGACCTTTAATCAGAAGGTCCTGTCTCAGTGGCAGAGTCCATGGTGGAAGAGATGACATGTCCACCAGGTCTGCATACCAAGTCCTGCGTGGCCACGCAGGTGCTATCAAAATCACCAAAGCTGTCTCCTGTTTGATTCTGGCAATCAAACGAGGAAGGAGAGGAAATGGTGGAAACACATAAGCCAGGTTGAACGACCAGGATACTGCTAGAGCATCTATCAGTACTGCTTGAAGATCCCTTGACCTGGACCCGTAACAAGGAAGTTTGGCGTTCTGAAGAGACGCCATC
This sequence comes from Bombina bombina, assembly GCF_027579735.1. Taxonomy (NCBI): domain Eukaryota; kingdom Metazoa; phylum Chordata; class Amphibia; order Anura; family Bombinatoridae; genus Bombina; species Bombina bombina. The sequence continues at coordinate 37,184,140 of NC_069505.1, forward strand.
AGATCCAATTCTGGTGTGCCCCATTGCTGAATCAATTGTGCAAACACCTCCAGATTGAGTTCCCACTCCCCCGGATGAAAAGTCTGACGACTTAGAAATTCGGCTTCCCAGTTCTCCACTCCTGGGATATAGATTGCTGATAGATGGCAAGAGTGAGTCTCTGCCCATCAAATTATTTTGGTAACCTCTATCATCGCTAGAGAACTCTTTGTTCCCCCCTGATGATTGATATATGCTACAGTCCGACTGGAATCTTATGAATCTGGCCGAAAGCCAGCTGAGGCCACGCCTGAAGTGCGTTGAATATCGCTCTCAGTTCTAGAATATTTATCGGGAGGAGAGCCTCCTCCTGAGTCCACAAACCCTGTGCTTTCAGGGAATTCCAGACTGCACCCCAGCCCAATAGGCTGGCGTCCGTCGTCACTATGATCCATGCTGGCCTGCGGAAACACATTCCCTGGGACAGATGATCCTGTGACAACCACTAAAGAAGAGAGTCTCTGGTCTCTTGATCCAGATTTATCTGAGGAGATAAATCTGCATAATCCCCATTCCACTGTTTGAGCATGCATACTTGCAGTGGTCTGAGATGCAAACGAGCAAACGGAACTATGTCAATTGCCGCTGCTATTAGTCCAATTACCTCCATACACTGAGCCACTGACGGCCGAGGAATGGAATGAAGAGCTCGGCAGGTGGTTAAAATCTTTGATTTCCTGACCTCCGTCAGAAAAATTTTCATGTCTACCGAATCTATCAGAGTTCCCAGGAATGGAACTCTTGTGAGAGGGATAAGTGAACTCTTTTTTACGTTCACCTTCCACCCGTGAGATCTTAGAAAAGCCAACACGATGTCCGTGTGAGATCTGGCTAGTTGGTAAGTCAACGCCTGAATTAAGATATTGTCCAGATAAGGTGCCACTGCTATGCCCCACGGCCTTAGAACTGCCAGAAGGGACCCTAGCACCTTTGTGAAAATTCTGGGAGCTGTGGCCAACCCGAAGGGAAGAGCCACAAACTGGTAATGCTTGTCCAGAAAGGTGAACCTGAGGAACTGGTGATGATCTTTGTGGATAGGGATGTGTAGATACGCATCCTTTAAGTCCACGGTGGCCATATATTGACCCTCCTGGATCATTGGTAAAATAGTCCGGATGGTCTCCATCTTGAAGGATGGGACTCTGAGGAAATTGTTTAGGATCTTGAGATCTAAAATTGGTCTGAAGGTTCCCTCTTTTTTGGGAACCACAAACAGATTGGAGTAGAACCCCTGCCCCTGTTCTGTTTTCGGATTTGGGCAGATCACTCCCATGGTACAGGGAGTGCAGAATTATTAGGCAAGTTATATTTTTGAGGATTAATTTTATTATTGAACAACAACCATGTTCTCAATGAACCCAAAAAACTCATTAATATCAAAGCTGAATATTTTTGGAAGTAGTTTTTAGTTTGTTTTTAGTTTTAGCTATTTTAGGGGGATATCTGTGTGTGCAGGTGACTATTACTGTGCATAATTATTAGGCAACTTAACAAAAAACAAATATATACCCATTTCAATTATTTATTTTTACCAGTGAAACCAATATAACATCTCAACATTCACAAATATACATTTCTGACATTCAAAAACAAAACAAAAACAAATCAGTGACCAATATAGCCACCTTTCTTTGCAAGGACACTCAAAAGCCTGCCATCCATGGATTCTGTCAGTGTTTTGATCTGTTCACCATCAACATTGCGTGCAGCAGCAACCACAGCCTCCCAGACACTGTTCAGAGAGGTGTACTGTTTTCCCTCCTTGTAAATCTCACATTTGATGATGGACCACAGGTTCTCAATGGGGTTCAGATCAGGTGAACAAGGAGGCCATGTCATTTGATTTTCTTCTTTTATACCCTTTCTTGCCAGCCACGCTGTGGAGTACTTGGACGCGTGTGATGGAGCATTGTCCTGCATGAAAATCATGTTTTATCTTGAAGGATGCAGACTTCTTCCTGTACCACTGCTTGAAGAAAGTGTCTTCCAGAAACTGGCAGTAGGACTGGGAGTTAAGCTTGACTCCATCCTCAACCCGAAAAGGCCCCACAAGCTCATCTTTGATGATACCAGCCCAAACCAGTACTCCACCTCCACCTTGCTGGCGTCTGAGTCAGACTGGAGCTCTCTGCCCTTTACCAATCCAGCCACGGGCCCATCCATCTGGCCCATCAAGACTCACTCTCATTTCATCAGTCCATAAAACCTTAGAAAAATCAGTCTTGAGATATTTCTTGGCCCAGTCTTGATGTTTCAGCTTGTGTGTCTTGTTCAGTGGTGGTCGTCTTTCAGCCTTTCTTACCTTGGCCATGTCTCTGAGTATTGCACACCTTGTGCTTTTGGGCACTCCAGTGATGTTGCAGCTCTGAAATATGGCCAAACTGGTGGCAAGTGGCATCTTGGCAGCTGCACGCTTGACTTTTCTCAGTTCATGGGCAATTATTTTGCGCCTTGGTTTTTCCACATGCTTCTTGCGACCCTGTTGACTATTTTGAATGAAACGCTTGATTGTTCGATGATCACGCTTCAGAAGCTTTGCAATTTTAAGAGTGCTTTCTTCCCTCTGCAAGATATCTCACTATTTTTGACTTTTCTGAGCCTGTCAAGTCCTTCTTTTGACCCATTTTGCCAAAGGAAAGGAAGTTGCCTAATAATTATGCACACCTGATATAGGGTGTTGATGTCATTAGACCACACCCCTTCTCATTACAGAGATGCACATCACCTAATATGCTTAATTGGTAGTAGGCTTTCGAGCCTATACAGCTTGGAGTAAGACAACATGCATAAAGAGGATGATGTGGTCAAAATACTCATTTGCCTAATAATTCTGCACTCCCTGTATATAGGTCTTCTACACAGCGTAAGAACGCCTCTCTTTTTGTTTGGTTTACAGACAATTGAGAAAGATGGAATCTCCCCCTTGGAGGAGAATCTTTGAAATCTAGAAGATACCCCTGGGTTATGATTTCTAAAGCCCAGGAGTCCTGAACGTCTCTTGCCCAAGCCTGAGCAAAGAGAGAAAGTCTGCCCCCTACTAGATCCGGTCCCGGTTCGGGGGCTACCCCTTCATACTGTCTTGGTGGCAGCAGCGGGCTTCTTGGCCTGTTTACCTGTGTTCCAAGTCTGGTTAGGTCTCCAGACTGACTTGGATTGAGCAAAATTCCCCTCTTGCTTTGCAGCAGGGGAAGAGGTAGAGGGACCACCTTTGAAGTTTCGAAAGGAACGAAAATTATTTTGTTTGGTCCTCATCTTATTTGTCTTTTCCTGAGGAAGGGCATGGCCTTTCCATCCAGTGATGTCTGAAATGATCTCTTTCAGTTCAGGCCCGAATAGGGTCTTACCCTTGAAAGGGATGGCTAAAAGCTTAGATTTTGATGACACATCAGCAGACCAGGACTTAAGCCATAACACTCTACGTGCTAAAATGGCAAAACCTGAATTCTTTGCCGCTAATTTAGCCAGTTGAAAAGCGGCATCTGTAATGAAAGAATTAGCTAGCTTGAGAGCCCTAATTCTATCCAGAATATCATCTAATGGGGTCTCAACCTGAAGAGCCTCCTCCAGAGCCTCGAACCAAAAAGCAGCTGCAGTAGTTACTGGAACTATGCATGCTATAGGTTGGAGAAGAAAACCCTGATGAACAAATATTTTCTTTAGGAGACCCTCTAATTTTTTATCTATAGGATCTTTGAAAGCACAACTGTCCTCAATAGGTATAGTTGTACGCTTAGCCAGGGTAGAAATAGCTCCCTCCACCTTAGGGACCGTCTGCCACGAGTCCCGCATGGTGTCTGATATGGGAAACATTTTCTTAAAAGTAGGAGGGGGAGCGAACGGAATAGCTGGTCTATCCCACTCCTTAGTATCAATGTCCAAAATCCTCTTAGGGACCGGAAAAACATCAGTGTAAGCAGGAACCTCTAGAAATCTGTCCATTTTACACAATTTCTCTGGAACTACAATAGGGTCACAATCATCCAGAGTCGCTAAAACCTCCCTGAGCAATAAGCGGAGGTGTTCTAGTTTAAATTTTAAAGCCGTCATATCTGAGTCTGTCTGAGGGAACATCTTTCCTGAATCAGAAATCTCTCCCTCAGACAGCAAATCCCTCACCCCCAACTCAGAACATTGTGAGGGTACATCGGATATGGCTAATAAAGCGTCAGAGGGCTCAGCATTTGTTCTCAAACCAGACCGACTGCACTTCCCCTGCAACCCAGGCAGCTTAGATAAAACCTCTGTGAGGGTAGTATTCATAACTGCGGCTATATCTTGCAGGGTGAAAGAATTAGACGCACTAGAAGAACTTTGTGTCACTTGTGCGGGCGTTAATGGTTGTGACACTTGGGGAGAATTAGATGGCATAACCTGATTCCCTTCTGACTGAGAATCATCCTGCGACATACTTTTAGTAGCTAAAATATGTTCTTTGCAACTTATTGACCTTTCAGTGCATGATGGACACATTCTAAGTGGGGGTTCCACAATGGCTTCTAAACATATTGAACAATGACTTTCCTCAATGTCAGACATGTTGAACAGGCTAGTAATGACTACAAACAAGCATGAAAACACTTTATTTAGTGAAAAAAACAATCTTAAAAAAACGCTACTGTGCCTTTAAGAGAAAAAAAGCATACAGGGAGTGCAGAATTATTAGGCAAATGAGTATTTTGACCACATCATCCTCTTTATGCATGTTGTCTTACTCCAAGCTGTATAGGCTCGAAAGCCTACTACCAATTAAGCATATTAGGTGATGTGCATCTCTGTAATGAGAAGGGGTGTGGTCTAATGACATCAACACCCTATATCAGGTGTGCATAATTATTAGGCAACTTCCTTTCCTTTGGCAAAATGGGTCAAAAGAAGGACTTGACAGGCTCAGAAAAGTCAAAAATAGTGAGATATCTTGCAGAGGGAAGAAAGCACTCTTAAAATTGCAAAGCTTCTGAAGCGTGATCATCGAACAATCAAGCGTTTCATTCAAAATAGTCAACAGGGTCGCAAGAAGCATGTGGAAAAACCAAGGCGCAAAATAATTGCCCATGAACTGAGAAAAGTCAAGCGTGCAGCTGCCAAGATGCCACTTGCCACCAGTTTGGCCATATTTCAGAGCTGCAACATCACTGGAGTGCCCAAAAGCACAAGGTGTGCAATACTCAGAGACATGGCCAAGGTAAGAAAGGCTGAAAGACGACCACCACTGAACAAGACACACAAGCTGAAACATCAAGACTGGGCCAAGAAATATCTCAAGACTGATTTTTCTAAGGTTTTATGGACTGATGAAATGAGAGTGAGTCTTGATGGGCCAGATGGATGGGCCCGTGGCTGGATTGGTAAAGGGCAGAGAGCTCCAGTCTGACTCAGACGCCAGCAAGGTGGAGGTGGAGTACTGGTTTGGGCTGGTATCATCAAAGATGAGCTTGTGGGGCCTTTTCGGGTTGAGGATGGAGTCAAGCTCAACTCCCAGTCCTACTGCCAGTTTCTGGAAGACACTTTCTTCAAGCAGTGGTACAGGAAGAAGTCTGCATCCTTCAAGATAAAACATGATTTTCATGCAGGACAATGCTCCATCACACGCGTCCAAGTACTCCACAGCGTGGCTGGCAAGAAAGGGTATAAAAGAAGAAAATCAAATGACATGGCCTCCTTGTTCACCTGATCTGAACCCCATTGAGAACCTGTGGTCCATCATCAAATGTGAGATTTACAAGGAGGGAAAACAGTACACCTCTCTGAACAGTGTCTGGGAGGCTGTGGTTGCTGCTGCACGCAATGTTGATGGTGAACAGATCAAAACACTGACAGAATCCATGGATGGCAGGCTTTTGAGTGTCCTTGCAAAGAAAGGTGGCTATATTGGTCACTGATTTGTTTTTGTTTTGTTTTTGAATGTCAGAAATGTATATTTGTGAATGTTGAGATGTTATATTGGTTTCACTGGTAAAAATAAATAATTGAAATGGGTATATATTTGTTTTTTGTTAAGTTGCCTAATAATTATGCACAGTAATAGTCACCTGCACACACAGATATCCCCCTAAAATAGCTAAAACTAAAAACAAACTAAAAACTACTTCCAAAAATATTCAGCTTTGATATTAATGAGTTTTTTGGGTTCATTGAGAGCATGGTTGTTGTTCAATAATAAAATTAATCCTCAAAAATATAACTTGCCTAATAATTCTGCACTCCCTGTACACATTCTGCAAAACTGCTTTAAAATGCACTAAATGTTTCAAATTTTTAATAGCAGACTCAATATGTGTAGTTAAGTTTGCCCCACAAGAAAATTTAACATTTAATCCTTTATTGTGCAAACCGGATTGAATTAAGACCTAAATCCGGAAAAAAAAACACCCCAGCACCTTGCCACAGCCCTGCTGTGGCGCCTACCTGCCATCAGGGATTGTAAATATAGGGTTAAAGTTTCGATTTGGCCCAAAACATCCACAAGGGCCTTCAGGAGTTGGAGCTTGCTGCTTGCTGATTGAAAACAACTGCGCATCTGAGGCGCGAAAATAGGCCCCGCCCATCTCACTCGATGTCTCTACAGCCTCAAAGAACCGCACCAGAGTGGTTTTAAACTAGCCATGTGGGTTCTGAGACCCAAAAAATAAGCCAAGTGTACCCTCAATAAAGTTGCCCAAAAAATGTTATTGCCCACAAAACGTTAACAGCACTCCAAGTTCAGAAAACGTTTGCCCACAAACATTCAAAACTCAGTGTCAACCATTTTTTAATTAGCCCCTTATGCAAGCTTAGTAATGCCTTTCTATAGCTCTTAGGATTACTGCTTACCCTTACCCTCATGGGGATACTGTCAGCCTTTCTGAAATACACAGTCTCTCCAGAAAAAATGACTGAACATACCTCACTGCTATATAGCATGAAAACGTTCCTCACACTGAAGTTTCCTGTACTCCTCAGCCTCTGTGGGAACAGCACTGGATTTTAGTTACAAATGCTAAGATCATCATCCTCCAGGCAGAAGTCTTCATCCATCTGCTGCCTGAGAGTAAATAGTACACACCGGTACCATTTAAAACAAAAAAACTCTTGCTTGAAGAAATTAAAAACTAATATTTTATCACCTCTTTCACTTTACCCTTCCTAGTACTTAGAGTAGGCAAAGATAATGACTGGGGGTGGAGCTAAGTGAGGAGCTATATAGACAGCTCTGCTGTGGTGCTCTTTGCCACTTCCTGTTAGCAGGAGAATAATATCCCACAAGTAAAGGATGAATCTGTGGATTCGTCGTACCTTATAGAAGAAATATAGATATAGGAAATAAGCTTCAGCGGATAAACACAGTTTAAAGTTATAGTAGGGGGGGGACTATTTCTCAAATGCTATGGTGTCAGAGAGACTTCAGTAAGATATATAATGACAATTAAATATAAGCTGGTTTCAGTAAACATCAATAGAGGAGGAACTAAGAGCTCAGCTAGCCCTATAATAATCTCTAGTAAGCTAAAGCTAAGTGTGACTTCTGATCGGCTATGCCATTGATATACCAAGAGCTATTATACACAAATTAACCGGCCCAGAATTAGATGACCATCTATAATCCACTAACAATGTACAAAGATAAATGACATATAGCCACAAACAATCCCCCATCCCCCTCGCCGGCTGAGGGAGACAGAGGAGTGACATAGTCTATGCATGGACAAGAAAAATCAATATCTCTGTCTTACTAGGTAAAGAAAGAATAGGTCTCATTATATTATAAAGCTATCTCCATCTAGGAGAAGGTAGCATAACAGTTATAAGACCGATCTCCAGCCATAGACTAAATAGAGTAGACTAACCATGATGCCACTAGAAGTATTATATAACAGGTCAACGTTTACATTTTTATGTTAAGTTCAATTAGTGGTGATATCGATAAATATTGCAGAGCTAGCAGAACCCTCATTGCCCTATATATAAGTTCTAACAGTGTGGGGTCATAATATTTGAGCAGCGTAGGGGCAGGTGCAGTATTACATGATGTGAGGGCTGTGGGCTACTACACGGAATTAATGTGTATAATAAACAATGCAAACGTAGAGGAATATTGCAATATGACTGTAACATAGGTAGTGGGGTACTGCTCTATGACCTGAAACAAACTATGACTAGCGTATGTCTAGGGTAGAAGGTGTGACGGGATATTCTGATACCATACGCCTTAGCTGTATGCATACTTATGAGTAAGTGAGGATCTATAGAGTACCTATAAATAGTTAGAGCTCATAGAAGGTTGGAACTAGCTAATACAGGGCTAAATAATATATCCGCCTCTGCCACTGGCAGAGACACAGCATCAGCCCTCTTAGTAAAATCATCTTAATATCTGCTAAGACCATATATAGGTATAGCCCACCTCTAGTTGTACTTATTAAATATAGCTCATAGAACCATAAGGTGATCTGCTATTGTAGATATCAAATTGCGTTAACATAATAACTAGGAGCAACTTAAACAATACTACCCCATCATATGTACCATTTGAACTAGTATACTGAGGTATTACCAAGACATAGAGGTAACCTTCAGCATGAGAGCATCTGATATTCTAAACTAGCGGGTCATATCATGCTGAGCACAGGTTGAATGTTTACTACCAATAATCCAACAACTTAAACAACATATTGAACACTTAATTATCTATACTATGTTATAAGGAGCAAAATACAAAATAAACAGACATCACAGGATACTTCTAGATATTGTTCTATCTTGTAGGTTAAATAGTTGCTTAAAACAGTCTTGTAACTCAAGTAAATGATATAGTAGATTTAAGAATGTCCATCAGCGTGTTGAGTAAAAACGGAACAATAGATCAAAACAAAAATTTAAGTGGAGTTGAGTCTGACTGCAGCTGGTATACTGAGAGGTGTAAGGAACTCAGAAGAATCAACCTACTCCAATCTTAATATAGCTAGTCCTCTCTTGTAACCGTGAATCCTCATTGGGAACTATCCTCTGCAAATGTTATGGGAAATGTCTGGTGCTAATCCTAGGGTGACTTAATATGAAAAAGACTCCCCCTGGGTCCCACAGCGATGTACCTGTCATCAACCCTAGGTAGTGAAGGCTTTGCCGTTTAACAACTGGATACTTTGTGGGTATGTCAAAGCCACTGCGTTGTCGTAGGTTCTGGGATTGCAAAGGAATATCCTGCAGGTCAGATCTTTTGTTCGGGTGTTTGCTAAGGTATCTCATGTTTTCGCCATCTTTTCTTTGTGCGGAGATTGTGGGTTGCACTGTGAGAATGTCGCCAGCTTGCCTCTTGTTGTTGCGTGGGAAGGAAGCCATATTCTGGGTAGGTGGGACAATAAGTCTGGACTCCTTTATCGCTGGGCCTGCTGTAGACACCTGAGTTAAGCGTTTCTGGGTATCAATCAACACAGATAGTTCTGCGTGGGTTTCTTTTGGAAAAGTAAGCATGAAAGCTGACTTAATTTCTGCTGAAAGCGCTGCTACATGATAGTCCAATGATTCTGACAGCGTGAGCAGTAAGTCTTTAGTGCAAGGCGTTGTGATATCTTCCATGTGGCCCAGATACCTCATGGATTATAGCCAGGTTTAATTAGGTCTCCAAGCCCTCCAAATATTTAAATATTTTAGATAGCAGTAGCTCCTCAGTGTACGAGTGTGATAAGGATGTGGACACCAAACCATTATAGTCATCGAGTCCCTCGTATAGAGATGCTGGCAAACATGTGTGTGCTCCGTCCTAGGACCTGATCAATAGATGGCGAGTCTTTTACTAAGCGCCATGGCAGATCTCCCCGAACATATGAAGTTACAAGCGCCTCCAGAGTTTAGTAGGGTCAATTCAGCATCATTTAGATATAAATATTATAAGGATGCATGTTATAATGCTTTTAATGAGGACCGGGCTTACAGAACAGACCTAAAATGCAGACATCTCATTCGCCGGTTAGCTCTGCCCCGGTTGTGTGGGTTTTACTGTTGTGGGGGTGTTTGTATTTTTTTTTACAGGTAAAAGAGCTGATTTCTTTGGGACAATGCCCCGCAAAAGGCCCTTTTAAGGGCCATTGGTAGTTTATTGTAGGCTAGGGTTTTTTTTTTATTTTGGGGGAGCTTTTTTTAATTTTGATAGGGCTATTAGATTAGGTGTAATTCCTTTTTATTTTTGATACTGTGGTTTTTTTATTTTTTGTAACTTAGTGTTTTTTATTTTTTGTAATTTATGGCTAGATTACGAGTTTTGCGGTAAGGTGAAAAAGCAGCGTTAAAAGGTCCTAACGCTGCTTTTTTACGCCCGCTGGTATTATGAGTCTTGCAGGTATAGGGGCACCGCACACTTTTTTGGCCTTACCGCAAACCAACTTACGCAAAATAGTCTTTTTTCAATGGGACTTGCATAGCGCCAGTATTACGAGTTTGTCATGGGAGGACAAAAAGTGAGTGGTACACCCTCTACCTCCAAGATTCATAACGCATTTTAAAGTCAGAAGTTATGAATTTTACACTACAAAGCTGTAGTATGAAACTTATAACTAAAGTGCTAAAAAGTAAACTAACACCCATAAACTACCTATTAACCCCTAAACCGAGGCCCTCCCGCATCGCAAACACTAAAAGAAAATTATTAACCCCTAATCTGCTACTCCGGACATCACCGCCACTATAATAAACATATTAACCCCTAAACCGCTGCACTCCCGCCTCGCAAACACTAGTTAAATATTATTAACCCCTAATCTGCCTCCCCTAACATCGCCGCCACCTACATTTTACTTATTAACCCCTAATTTGCCACTCTGGACATCGCCGCCACCTACATTATACCTATTAACCCCTAATCTGCTGCCCCCAACATCGCCGCCACCTACATTATACTTATTAACCCCTAATCTGCCGCTCCAGACATCGCCGCCACCTACATTATACCTATTAACCCCTAATCTGCTGCCCCCAACATCGTCGCCACCTATATTATACTTATTAACCCCTAATCTGCCGTCCCCAACGTCGCCGCCACTATTCTAAATTTATTAACCCCTAAACCTAAGTCTTACCCTAACCCTAACACCCCCTAACTTAAATATAATTTAAATAAATCTAAATACAAATTACTATCATTACCTAAATAATTCTTATTTAAAACTAAATACTTACCTGTAAAATAAACCCTAAGCTAGCTACAATATAACTAACAGTTACATTCACCTAGATTTAGAGTTCTGCATTAGCCTTAAAAAGCAGCGTTAAGGGGTCATAACGCTGCTTTTTAACCCCCGCTGGTATTATGAGTCAGGGAGGTAGAGGGTCACCGCTCACTTTTCTTCCGCAACTTTTGGCTACCGCAAATCCCCTTACGTCAATTGCATATCCTATCCTTTTAATGGGATTTGCCTAACGCTGCTATTACAAGTCTTGGAAGAAGTGAGCGGTACAGCCTCTACCTCCAAGACTCCTACCGCATATAAAAGTCAGTAGTTAAGAGTTTTATGGGCTAACGCCGGAACATAAAGCTCTTAACTACTGTGCTACAAAGTACACTAACACCCATAAACTACCTATGTACCCCTAAACCGAGCCCCCCCACATCGCAAACACTATAATAAAATTATTTAACCCCTAATTTGCCGACTGGACACCGCCGCCACTATAATAAATGTATTAACCCCTAAACCTTTATATTTATTTTACAGGCAACTTTTTATTTATTTTAACTAGGTACAATAGCTATTAAATAGTTAATAACTATTTAATAGCTACCTAGTTAAAATAATTACAAAATTACCTGTAAAATAAATCCTAACCTAAGTTACAAATACACCTAACACTGCACTATCAATAAATTAATTAAATAAATTAACTACAATTATCTAAACTAAAATACAATTAAATAAACTAAACTATATTACAAAAAACAAACACTAAATTACAAAAAATAAAAAAATATTACAAGAATTTTAATCTAATTACACCTAATCTATAAGCCCCCTAATAAAATAAAAAAGCCCCCCAAAATAATAAAATTCCCTACCCTATACTAAATTACAAAAGTAATCAGCTCTTTTACCAGCCCTTAAAAGGGCTTAAAGGACCCGTCATTGTTCAAGAAGACTCCGGATGAAGAGGATGCTCCGCATCGGATGTCTTGAAGATGGACCCGCTCCGCGCTGGATGAAGATGCCGTCTGGATGAAGACTTCTACCCGTCTGGAGGACCTCTTCTGCCCGGCTTGGATGAAGACTTCTGCCCGTCTGGAGTACCACTTCGCCCAGCTTCGTTGAGGACTTCGGCCCGGTTGGGTGAAGACTTCTGCCGGTAAGGTGATCTTCAAGGGGTGAGTTTTAGTTTTTTTTAAGGGGGTATTGGGTGGGTTTTAGAGTAGGGTTGGTTGTGTGGGTGGTGGGTTTTAATGTTGGGGGGGATTTGTACTTTTTTTTACAGGTAAAAGAGCTAATAACTTTGTGTTACAGAAGCATTAGTTATTTTGTTGTGAAGAAACTTATTTCCCAGCAGCAATGCCTGAACCAGCCAAGCCAGCGCCTAAGAAGGGCTCCAAGAAAACTGTAACAAGTATCATTTCATAAAGGGTTAACTCTGTTCAGTTTTGAGAAAACTATTTTCTGAGGCAGGTTTCCTAGCATATTGTGTACTGTAATTAAGTTTGTGATAAGCATTCACTGCTAGGTGATAAGAAGGACTCAATTGTTTTCTTGTGTGTACTTGTTATCTGCGGTGGCCTGCCCAAGGGCTTTGTCTAAATGTGTGATGGGGGATTTTATGCTTCCCCCCCTGGGAGTGCCCTGTGTGCATGTAACCTAAATAAAAAGCAGGCTGGGCATCCCAGTCCTCAGTTCTTGGTTGTCCCTCAATCGCAGCGTTGACTCGTTTTTGTGGGCAGAAGGGTATCCTAGCTGTACTACAGCTAAGGGGGATTATTCTACATTTGGGAGACTCATATAGAATACTATGGAAAGCAGTTTCTCCCCTCTTCAGCAATAGGAATCCAGGCTACTAAGCGGTCCATCTCTCAGCGAGACTAAGGGTAACCGTAACATTTGGCGGCAGCGGTGGGATTTTTCCTGGATTTCCTAGGAGAGGTACAGAACGGATGGAGAGCGCTTACGAAAAATTGAAGCGTACAACCCTAAAGGATTTACTTGAAAGCAGAGGGGGGTACGCCAGCAACCGGCCGAGGAGAGAGCTGATCGCAGAATTGACCGAACTGGATCAGAGCTTCACAATGGCGGAAACACCGACCACGATTAGTGACGAAAAAACCAGGATTGTTCGGGAGAGGCTCTCACTGTACGGGCCGAACCCCTCCATGGAATTGGTACAGCAGTTGATGGCGGAAGCGGACAAGGATATACGAGAGACTCGAGCCCACGAACTCAACCTAGCGAACGCACACCGCAATGCTGAAGCCCCGCAGGTAATCATCCCTGTCGAAAATGCTGGGAGGCCCAAGATACCCTATGCGGCATTTCGACCCTTCCTAGAGAGCGAGACAGGGATTGATGAATATTTGGCGGACTTCGAAAGGCAATGTGCCCTGCACCAGATTCCCAACAGGGAGTGGCCCACGATATTGTCTGGGAAACTATCCGGGCGAGCCCTGGAAGCCTTTCGTACTCTGGGTGCTGAGGAAGTGACACAGTATGAGCTAGTTAAGGAGACACTGTTGCGACGGTACGCAGTAACTCCGGACGCGTATCGCCGACAGTTTCGGGGCACGAAAAAGAAGCCTAACGATACCCATATGGAATGGGCGCACCGAATGCGGAGAGCGGCAAATCACTGGATGAGCGGAAGTAAAGCGGTGACTGGTGAGGAAATTTTACAATTGTTTCTCTTAGAACATTTTTATAATGGCATGGAACAGCAAGGGAAGGAATGGCTGCGAGACAGGCGACCCTCTACCTTAGAAGAAGCAGCCAAATTGGCCGATGAACATTATGACTCCCGTCTTCACGAACCCAGAGAGGTTTACCGTGCACCCCCTCGTGCTGAATTCCGAGCCCCGGTGCCCGCAGGGCCCGCCCGACACTCAGGACCACCCAATAACAGCTCTGAGCGTCCCAGACCGACTTGCCACCGATGCAAGCAACCAGGGCATTTCATGGCTAGCTGCCCCCTTAATACGCACCAGACACCCAGGAATTACAATTACCCCTCTGGGGCATATCGTCCGGCCCGGACCCTCTGTGTTAACCAAGAGGCCCCTATGGAGGAATATTTGGGGCCGCTTCACGAGGCGGACCCTGTATATGCTGCCTCAGATAACCGCCAGCACCATCGGCAGAAGGGATGGCTCGAGGGGCGATCTACCGAGGGATTGAGAGACACAGGGGCTACTATCACGCTGGTACAGAGTCATTTGGTGCCGGAGCACAAGCGATCTGGACAGACTGTGGCCGTTAGAGTGGCGGGGGGGGATGTGTACAAAATTCCAACAGCTAAAGTGCATCTTGATTGGGGAGCGGGAAAGGGGGCTGTGAACGTGGGCATAATGGATAATTTACCTGCCGAAGTACTACTGGGCAATGATTTGGGCCCCATGACTTCTGCCTATGCTCCAGTATGCAACAACGAGGCGGACCCAGTGACTACACGGGCCCAAGCCCGGACGGAGCGAGAACTCTCACCAGTGCGGGAGACACAGGTAAGACCTACCCCGACCTTGCCTGACATGTTAGGCCCCATACCCTGGGACACCCCAGATGCTTTCGAGACAGAGTCTAAGACTGACCCGACCTTACAAAAGTACCGGGAACGAGCAGAGACCGGAGGGGGCGGGGCAGATAATGAAACATTCTTATGGGAAAAAGGGAAACTATACCGCTGGACAGAGAAAAGGGGACAGCGTAGGCGACAGCTGGTAGTGCCCCACAAATACCGTCAAGAAATCCTCAAGATAGGCCACGACATCCCCTTAGCAGGCCACCTAGCTGTAACCCGTACCCTACACCGCATTACTCACACGTTCTTTTGGCCAGGGGTACACGCTGACGTTAGAACTTACTGTAACACCTGCGATGTGTGTCAACGAGTAGGAAGGCGAGGCGATCACCCTAAAGCCCAGCTAGTAAATATGCCCATTGTAGAGGAACCCTTCAGCCGGGTTGCTATTGACCTAGTGGGACCACTGGCTACCCCTAGTCCCTCCGGTAAGCGCTACATTCTTACCGTAGTGGACTACGCTACCAGGTACCCAGAGGCTGTCGCCCTATCCAACATACAAGCGGATACGGTAGCGAATGCACTAGTACAGGTGTTCTCCCGGGTAGGATTTCCAAAAGAAATCCTATCCGACCGAGGCACCCAATTTACGGCTGAATTGACCCAACAACTCTGGCAGGTTTGCAAAATTAAGTCCCTCCTGAGCTCCCCATACCACCCCCAGACGAACGGGCTGTGTGAGAGGTTCAATGGGACCCTCAAGCAAATGCTCAAGACGTTCACTCAGGAATACCGAGACTGGGAACGCTTCCTGCCGCACCTCCTTTTTGCTTATCGGGAGGTGCCCCAGGAAACGACAGGGTTCTCTCCCTTCGAGTTGCTCTACGGAAGAAAGGTACGGGGACCCCTAAACCTGATCCGGGAGCACTGGGAGGGAGAGATGGAGACTGACGGTGTCCCCATTGTGCCATACGTGCTGGAACTCAGGGACCGAATGGAGCAATTAGCCAAATCCGTGCGGGCTAATCTCCAGTCGGCCCAGAGAAGACAGAAAGTATGGTACGATCGGGGGGCCCGAAAGAGAATCTTTACCATAGGACAAAAGGTGTTAGTACTTAAGCCGGTGAAGACAGACAAATTGCAGGCATCCTGGCAGGGCCCCTACCAGATCGTAGAGAAAAGGGGAGACACCACTTATGTGATAGCTAGCTGCCACGACAACAATCTTAGAAAGACATTCCATGTAAACATGCTCAAGGAATATTTTGAGCGACCAGAGAACGTGACGGCCGTATGTTGTTCCCCTCAGGAAGGCCCCGACAGTCTACCCATTCCAGACCTATTAGAAAAGAGTCTCCCCACAGGTATAGTGGCTCAGGTTCAGATAGGAGACCGACTTAGCCCCACTGAAAGGGAGCAGCTCAACCAACTCCTACAGTCCAAACACCTCACCTTCTCCCCGAAGCCAGGGTACACTACTTTAACCACCCACCAGGTAGATACTCCGGGACAAGCTCCCTTGCGCCAGGCTCCGTACCGAATCCCCGAAGCAGTTAGGATAGGAATGAAGAAGGAGATCGATGAGATGCTCCAACTCAGGGTAATTGAGCCCTCCGATAGTCCCTGGGCCTCCCCAGTTGTCTTGGTGCCCAAGAAAGATGGGACCACCCGGTTCTGCGTAGACTATCGGAGGCTCAATGAAAAGACCGTGACGGACACTTACCCTATGCCCAGGGTAGACGAGCTACTCGATCGTATAGCCAGGGGAAATTACCTGACCACTATTGACCTCTGCAAAGGTTACTGGCAGATTCCCCTGGCCCCGGAGGCTATCCCCAAGTCGGCATTCGTCACCCCATTCGGCTTATATCAGTTTAGGGTAATGCCGTTTGGGATGAAGAATGCCCCAGCTACATTCCAGCGCTTGGTGGATAGGCTCCTGGATGGCTTCCAGAGTTTTGCTTGCGCCTACCTGGACGACATAGCGATCCACAGTGAGTCATGGGAGGACCACTTAGCTCACATAGGAATGGTT
Organism: Bombina bombina; assembly: GCF_027579735.1. NCBI lineage: Eukaryota > Metazoa > Chordata > Amphibia > Anura > Bombinatoridae > Bombina > Bombina bombina. Next base: position 37,200,884 of record NC_069505.1, read on the forward strand.
CTGGATCAGATCCGGGCTGCTGGCCTGACTCTGAAGCCAGAAAAATGCCACTTTGGGATGGCCGAGGTACAGTACCTGGGTCACCGGGTGGGGTGTGGAAAGCAGCGACCAGAGCCGGCCAAGATAGAAGCTGTCGCCAATTGGCCCACCCCCATCACTAAGACTCAGGTCCTAGCCTTCCTGGGCACGGCAGGGTACTATAGACGGTTCGTACCAGACTACAGCACACTTGCCAAACCCCTGACTGACTTGACCAAGAAGAACTTACCTCGACAGGTCCTGTGGTCTCCCCACTGTGAAACGGCTTTCCAGGCTCTCAAAAATGCTCTAATTAACGCTCCTGTCTTGGCGGCTCCAGCCCTTAACAAACGTTTTATCGTCCATACAGATGCTTCCATGTTCGGGCTGGGAGCCGTCCTCAGCCAAGTAGGCGAAGATGGAGGGGAGCATCCAGTTGCCTACATCAGCCGGAAGCTCCTGCCCCGCGAAGTCAGCTATGCAGCGGTCGAAAAGGAGTGTTTGGCTTTGGTGTGGGCATTAAAGAAATTGACTCCCTATTTATATGGTCAGGAGTTCACTCTGGTCACCGACCATAACCCGTTGGTGTGGCTGAACCGGGTCTCTGGAGATAATGGCAGGCTATTACGTTGGAGTTTATCGTTGCAACCCTTCAATTTCACCATTACTTACAGACCTGGGAAACAGAATGGCAACGCCGACGGGTTGTCCAGACAAACCGACCTCAGCCCCGCATAACCAGCGGTCTGGACAGCCTTAGTCTGCCCCGAAAAGGGGTCAGACCGTGTCTGCCAGAGTGTTCCACAGAAAGGGAGCACTGTTACAGAAGCATTAGTTATTTTGTTGTGAAGAAACTTATTTCCCAGCAGCAATGCCTGAACCAGCCAAGCCAGCGCCTAAGAAGGGCTCCAAGAAAACTGTAACAAGTATCATTTCATAAAGGGTTAACTCTGTTCAGTTTTGAGAAAACTATTTTCTGAGGCAGGTTTCCTAGCATATTGTGTACTGTAATTAAGTTTGTGATAAGCATTCACTGCTAGGTGATAAGAAGGACTCAATTGTTTTCTTGTGTGTACTTGTTATCTGCGGTGGCCTGCCCAAGGGCTTTGTCTAAATGTGTGATGGGGGATTTTATGCTTCCCCCCCTGGGAGTGCCCTGTGTGCATGTAACCTAAATAAAAAGCAGGCTGGGCATCCCAGTCCTCAGTTCTTGGTTGTCCCTCAATCGCAGCGTTGACTCGTTTTTGTGGGCAGAAGGGTATCCTAGCTGTACTACAGCTAAGGGGGATTATTCTACATTTGGGAGACTCATATAGAATACTATGGAAAGCAGTTTCTCCCCTCTTCAGCAATAGGAATCCAGGCTACTAAGCGGTCCATCTCTCAGCGAGACTAAGGGTAACCGTAACACTTTGGGGCAATGCCCCGCAAAAGGCCCTTTTAAGGGTTATTTGTAATTTAGTGTAGGGTAGGGCTTTTTTATTTTGGGGGGACTTTTTTATTTTGTTAGGGTAATTAGATTAGGTGTAATTAGTTTAAAAATCTTGTAATTTTTTTATTATTTTCTGTAATTTAGTGGGGGGGTTTTTGTACTTTAGATAATTTTATTTAATTGTAGTTAATTTAGGGAATTAATTTAATTATGGTGTAGTGTTAGGCGTAATTGTAACTTAGGTTAGGTTTTATTTTACAGGTATATTTGTATTTATTTTATCTAGTTAGTTATTAAATAGTTAATTACTATTTAGTAACTATTCTACCTAGTTAAAATAAATACAAACTTGCCTGTAAAATAAAAATAAATCCTAAGCTAGCTACAATGTAACTATTAGATATATTGTAGCTAGATTAGGGTTTATTTTATAGGTAAGTATTTAGTTTTAAATAGGAATAATTTATTTAATGCTAGGAATATTTATTTAGATTTATTTAAATGTAGGTGGCGGTGCGCTCCGGGAGCTGTATTTAGTTGCGGCGGGGTCGGTGAGCAGCGGTTAATACATTTATTAGAGTTGCGGTGGGCTCCGGGAGCGGCGGTTTAGGGGGTAAAACAGTTTAGTATAGTGTGGGTGTTTAGTGACAGTATACCAATAAAGCTGGGAAAAAGCCAAAGAGCAGCTAGACAGTTAGTTAACAACAGTCCACTGCTCTATGCACTGTACTTGGTGCGCGGCTTTTTGACAGCTTTTTTGGTAATTTTGGAGAGCGTGTTCAGGTCAGCGGCAGCGATGTTAGGCGATCTTAGGCGAGCATATTGGTGCCGTCAAATGCAGGTAAGTTGACAGGTTGATAAATAGATGCCACACACTCATACACTCACACTTTCATACACACATTCATATATTTGCTGATGCACACACTCTCATACACATCCATGCATCCTCTCATACACACACACACTTAAACACTCTCTCACATACACACACACACACACTCATACACACAAATACACAGACTCTCATACACACACTCACTCATACACAAACACTCATACATATATACACACACACACACTCTCACATACACACACCCATGCTCTAATACACACACACACTCACGCGTTTATACACTCATACTCTATACTCCTCTCATACACCCACACTCAAACACTCTCTCACATACACACACACTCATACACACAAATACACAGACTGTCATACACACACTCACTCATACACAAACACTCATACATATACACACACACACTCTCTCACATACACACACCCATGCTCTAATACACACACACACTTACGTGTTTATACACTCATACTCTAATACACACACACTCTCATATACATGCTGATGCACACACTCTCATACACATACATGCATCCTCTCATACACCCACAAACACTCTCTTACATAAACACACACACTCTATTACACACTCATACGCATACTTTTTCTCATACACACACACACTCTCATACAAACTCATTCTCATACACACACACATATACACATAAACAGACTCTCTTATACACACACTCTCTTATACATATACACACACCCTCCCACATACACTAATACACTCACACTCTTATACACTCACACTCTAATACATACTCTCATACACATACATGCATCCTCTCAGACACACACGCTCAAACACTCTCTTACATAAACACACACACTCTAATACACACTCATACGCATACTTTTTCTCATACACACACTCTCATACAAACTCATTCTCATACACACACACATATACACATACACAGACTCTCTTATACACACACTCTCTCAAACATATACACACACCCTCCCACATACACTAATACACTCACACTCTTATACACTCACACTCTAATACACACTCTCATACACATACATGCATCCTCTCAGACACACACGCTCAAACACTCTCTTACATAAATATACACGCTCTAATACACACACACATACGCATACACATTCTCATACACACACATCATACACACACATACACAGACTCTCTCTTACACACTGTCATACATATACATACAGTACACTCTCTAACATACACACACTCATACTCTAATACACACTCACACTCATACTCATACTCTCATACACACACACTCTCATACACATACATGCATCCTCTCATACACACACATTTAAACACTCTCTCACGTAAACACACACACTCTCATACATACACACACACATACACATTCTCATACACACACATACACATACAAAGACTCTCTCAAACACACACTCACTCATACACACACTCTCACACACTCTCTCATATACACACACTCATATTCTAATACACACACTCAAACGCTTATACATTCACACTCTCATACACACACACTCTCATATACATGCTGATGCACACTCTCATACACATACATGCATCTTATCATACACACACACTCAAACACTCTCTAACATACCCACACACACTCATACATACACACACACCCTCATACACATTCTCATACACACATACACAGACTCTCTTATACACACACTCACTCATACACACTAATACAATAATACATATACACACACTTACACACCCTCCCACATACACACACTCATACTCAAATACACTCACACTCTTATACACTCACACTCTCATACACACACACTCTCAAATACATGTTGATGCACACACTCTTATACACATACATGCATCCTCTCATACACACACACACTCAAACACTCTCTAACATACACACACACTCTCATACATACACACACACATACACATACTATCTCATACACACACTCACTCATACACAAACTCTCATACATATACACACACTCATACTCTAATACACTCTAATACACACACACTCATATGCATGCTGATGCACACACTCACATAAATGCATCCTCTCATACAAGTCAAGTCAAGAATACTTTATTAGCATGACATTATTACAGGTGTTGTCAAAGTAATATGTTACAATAAAACAGATGAATAACAATTAATAAAGTAGGAGTATAGTGGGTAAATATGATAAGAGTTCATTTAATCTGATTGGGGGTTCTGGTCATGTGACAGTCTGCTACATATTTTGCTACTATCCTTGTAGCTTTGTTGTTTTCTCCTAAGAGTACACATAGTCTTTCTTGTTCCGACATCTGTGGGAAGTCTGTGACTTCTTTCATTATTTTTGGGAAGTATTTACCCCTTAAGAGTTTGTATCTTGTACAGCACAAGAGGAAGTGCGCTTCAGTCTCTATGTCCCCATTGTCACACTGTGCACATTGTCTGGCTGCCCTGGGTCTCCATTTTGCCTGATATCTGCCAGTCTCTATTTCCAACTGGTGGTCAGAGATTCTGTATTTAGTGAGTATCTGTCTGTGCTTTGGGTTGGTGACACTTGTGAGATACTCAGCTAGTCTGTACTCTCTCTGTAGAGACCTGTAACACTCCATCTTGTTCTGTTGCCCTATCTGTTCCACCCAGTGCCCAGTGTACCTCTCCTTCAGAGCTGTTTGTAAGGTGTTTGGTGACACTTGTGAGATACTCAGCTAGTCTGTACTCTCTCTGTAAAGACCTGTAACACTCCAGCTTGTTCTGTTGCCCTATCTGTTCCTCCCAGTGCCCAGTGTACCTCTCCTTCAGAGCTGTTTGTAAGGTGTTTGGTGACACTTGTGAGATATTCAGCTAGTCTGTACTCTCTCTGTAGAGACCTGTAACACTCCCTCTTGTTCTGTTACCCAGTCTGTTCCTCCCAGTGCCCAGTGTACCTCTCCTTCAGAGCTGTTTGTAAGGTGTTTGGTGACACATGTGAGATACTCAGCTAGTCTGTACTCTCTCTGTAGTGACCTGTAACACTCCAGCTTGTTCTGTTGCCCTATCTGTTCCTCCCAGTGCCCAGTGTACCTCTCCTTCAGAGCTGTTTGTAAGGTGTTTGGTGACACATGTGAGATACTCAGCTAGTCTGTACTCTCTCTGTAGAGACCTGTAATACTCTCTCTTGTTCTGTTACCCAGTCTGTACCTCCCAGTGCTCAGTGTACCTCTCCTTCAGAGCTGTTTGTAAGGTGTTTGGTGACACTCTCATGGGCTGTGCTTTTGCTGATGTGGTTTTGCAGGTCTGATATATATTCTCTAAATGCTTTTTATGCTGGGTCACAGAGTGCTTGGTGGTAAAGTGTACTTGTGTCACTATTTGTGAGGTGACACCAGAATTTGTACACCCTTTTTTGCATTGGTAGCAGCAATGGAAATCTTCCCAGCTCTGCTCTGCACCCATTGTTAGGGGCACTTCTGTGTACCCGCAAAGCATATCTACAGAATTGGAGATGTGCAATTTCTGTGAGAGTTTTGTCCCATTCTCGGTAGTTCTGGGTCAGACACACACACACTCAAACACTCTCTCACATACACACACTCTCATACACATAAGTAATTAAATGTCCTATACTCCTGGCTTGCTGAATTATAACCTAACAGTCATAAAACTGACTGAACACTAACAATAACTTTTATAACTTATAACTGATAACTTTAAAATAAATACAAAACACAGAGTGTGGGAAAAGACCTGTGGGTCACGTTTATTATGAAACATGAGAACCGGCTGGAAGCAACACGGCAAACCTACACCAGGTGGTAGCAATCTAGCTAGGAGAGTAAGCAACTCCCCACTAGGAAGATAGACCATGCCCGTGAATGCCTACACAAGTGGAGCTAAGCTGCACGCACAAGGCTTAGGGAGTTTTCGGCAATGTCAAATGGGGGAGGGACCCCAGGCACGCGCCTGCGAACACTACCCTCCCCCTGGGGCAGCCGTCACTCTACCTCTGATGGCAAACCAGGACATGGGCCAACCACCCAGCCAGGGTGAAAATCGAAAAAACTCCAGACCAGTAGGACCAGGTGTGACTAGGCGCATGTGCATGCCACTAACTGGGAGTCAAAAACTACCGTCCTTGGACTTAAGGAAACGAGCCACGTAGCCCTCATCCTGCCTCAGACCCCTGCTGAAAAACACCCTATTGATGTCCAGCCTAAAGATTGCCGCCTTACCAAATGAAAGGGATGGAGGGAAGCTGTGAAGACAAGCTGGAAAGAGGGTCTGGGGCCTGTAATTTGGCTTCTCATAGGAAGTGCAGGGCGACTAGCCCGGAGCGTAGCTAAGGGTTAAGGCCTGGTTGGTTGAGTGAGTGCTGCTGCTGTGTGTTTGTTACAACGTTGCATTGTGTTGGAAGGGGTTTACTTACCTTATATATGGGATGTGCAGGGAGTCCACTTCCTCTTTATTCCTGTGGATCCCTGGAAGCTCTTTCTACAACATGGATCAGCAGGGACAGCAAGTGCATTTGGGGTTGATGCGGGTGGATTGCAGCATGGCGTCCATTCCCGGGCTTCCCGCCATGGCTGTCAATAAAGGAGGGGAAGCCTTTATGGCCCCCTCCTCATGCTCGCGGCCTACATCAGGTGAAAGCAAGGCCAAGGCGGCCCCTGTGCACGCTGCGGTGAAAGGGAAAGGGAAGGCACCTGTGGCTCGGGCTGGGCCTAGGGGGTCACACACAACAGTGGCCCCGAGTCGCAGCGCCACTGGCCTTGAATCGCAAGCCGTAGGCCTGCATGGTTCAGTATCGATCAGCAGGAATGGTGCGGCTAGGTCAGGGCAAATAGTAATGAGAGGGGCACTCAAGAGAGGGTACGCTAGCATCAGCTCCAGCCCAGGCGAGGGTTTAGCAGGCAATTAGAGTGGCCCTGGAAGGGCAGTTCGGCCACAAGGACGTAATAGGGCTGTCCGGTTTGAGGATGAATATGAGTGTGTGCAGAATGCCAGTACGGATGAGGAGACTAGTTATTTGTGTGGTGTGAGTGACAGTGATTGTGAAAGGGGTCAGGAATATGGGGTTGGAGGGGTTAGGGAGGAGATGGCTGGCTCTCCCTGTGGTACTCCCCTCTTGTCCTCTGTGTTTCAGGTCCCAATGGGTCTTCGTCTGGCAGAGATGTTGCTCTTCAAAAGTCCTGGGCTCTGGTTCCCAGAGCGGCGGCAACACAATCAGAAGACCCCAGCCCATCTAGATCCGGATAAGGTCCTGTGGCATTGTCTTCCGGTGAGTGCCAATTTGAATTTTTCCGGGGGGGGAGGGAGGTATGATTCCTTTAGTTCTAGTGGGACCGGATCTAGGTCAGAGATTGATTGGTCCCTGGGTTTGCACACAAAGGGTCATAGGAGGATGTACAGGATGTTGAGGAAAATCAGCAGGGGCAAATCTGGGGAGGGATTGTCATTTATCCGGCCCGGGTATCTCAACCCCTGGGGGTACAGGTGGGCTCACCACAGGCCATGAACAGAAAGGCGGCTGTGCATGGGGATACATACTCATGCCAGGTGCACAGTTTGCATGCCCACCTGAAGTCTAATATGGTAAAGCGGATCCAGGATGGTAAGTAAGTCAATATGTTTGAACTATCCGTGGAAGCATTTAAGTTCAAAGAAATGGCGGAAGATGGGACGGGCCCAAAGGGATTCAAGCAGCCTGATATCTTTGATGAGTGGCATTGTTGTTTTAGGGTGTATGCTACTTGGAAAGTTACCAAGATCAAGGTACTGCTCTGTTTAAGTACGTTGACACTATCAATGCCATATGTAAAAAATTTGGTGATGGAACATGGAGGGAATATGATTTGCTCTACAGTATGAAAAGGTGGGTAACCCATTACTGGACTTTGGCACCATGGATCTCCAGCTCTGGGCTCATCTCGGCTCAGAACGGGGGGCCCAGTCGCCCCCCGGGGCTGTTGCTCAGGGGCCAAGACAGCCCCCAGCAATTTTGCTGGTGTTACCAGGATGTCATGTGAGAGGGGCGCATCCTGCACGTTTAAGCATATATGCAAGTTCTGCAGTGGGCAGCACCCTGGGACCGATTGCTCCAAGAAGCAGAAAATCCAAACTGAATGGTTTAGGTCCAAGGGAAGCGCTGCAGGTAAGGGCAGACTCGCCTCTTAGGGTCTATATCATCGGTAAGTGGTTGAGCAGGTATCCGAACAGAGCAGCTGCTAGTTTGTTGGACGCAGGTCTGTACCATTGTTTCACTATTCCAGTAGTGGGCCAGGTGCTGGGGTCCAGGGTCAGGAGGAATTTGAAGTCAGCCTCTCAATTCCCAGAGGCGGTCCGGGAAAAGCTAGGTAAGGAGGTAGCCTTGGACAGGGTCGCAGGCCCCTTTGCAGACTTACTGATTCCAGATTTGGTGATATCTCCACTAGGAGTGGTTCCCAAGAAGGAGACTGGTAAGTTTCGGCTGATACAACACCTATCCTACCCAAAGGGGCAGTCGGTGAACGATGCCATTCCTGAGGCACTAAGCTTGGTGCACTACCAGTCGTTTGTTGACGCGCTGGAAATTGTGTGAGGAGTGGGACCCGGTGCCTTGATGGGTTGATGAGGTGCTGGTTTGAGGGGGTTACTATGGGGACCAGTGTCTGCCCATGGGTTGCTTCATATCCTGTGCGTATTTTGAGGCATTTAGCTCTTTCCTCCACTGGGCGGAAGCATCCGTTGCAGGAAATGACAAGATCACACACTATTTGGATGATTTCCTACTAGTGGGATCTGCCAGTTCATCAGAATGTGCCTCCTTGATGAACATCATGAGGTTCATGATGGCCAGGTTTGGGGTTCCTCTAGCTGAGGATAAGATGGAGGGACCTTGCACATGTCTGACGTTCCTGGGCATAGTGAGGGAATGCAGACTGCCTATGGACAAGGTGAATAGAATGTTGCTGATGGTTAGGTCAATGGCCACAGCAGCATCGTGGTCATTGAGGGATTTGTAATCGCTCCTAGGACTCCTAAACTTTGCGGGAGAGTCATCCCGTGGGGTAGGATTTTTAGTAAGAGGCTGGAAAGGCAGTTGGGGGGCAGCAAAACAGCATCGTCACGCATCAGGATCACGGTAGATTTGGTGGCTGACCTGCAGGTGTGGGAAAGATTCCTGCAGGACTTCAATGGCATCTGCATGTGGAGGGGCGACCCAGTGTCTAATCATTTGTTGCACCTTTTCAAGGACGCGGTAGGAGCGTTTGGATATGGGGCATATTTTGATGGGGCATGGAGTGCAGAGCACTGGCCACCGGGCTGGGTGGATCTTGGGCTGACATGCAACCTATGCTTCCTGGAATTGTTTCCCATCATAGTAGCAGTTGAGCTGTGGGGTCATCTCTTTTGCGACCAGGCTGTGCTTTTCTCGATGGATAATCTCAGCGTGGTCTTCGCCATTAACAAACTTTCAGCTTTATCACCTGTGGTGGTGCATTACCTGCGGCACTTGGTGTTAAGATGCCTGCAGTTGAATATCGACTTCAGAGCTCGCCATGTTCCTAGGGTACAGAATTTAGTGGCAGACGCATTGTCTCGCTTCCAGTGGGGGGGTGTTTAGGGCTGCGGCTCCGGCTGCAGCTCCTAATGGTCTTCCTTGTCCTTCCTTTTTATGGCAGATAGCGGTGGACTGCAGCGGCTGATCCCGTTACTCCGGACTTCCCTGGCACCGGCTACCTGGTCGGCTTATGTGAGGTACTGGAGCGAGTGGGTACATTTTTGCGACCTCCATGAATTTCCTTTGTGCGAAGGTGAGCAGAGCTTCCTGCTACAGTGGCTAGCTGAGCTGAGAAGTAAGCAGGTGAAAAAGGGGGCAGTGGTGTCCAGGCTTTCGGCGGTTGCTTTCTTTTGTAGGCTGTACACGTTTCAGGATGCATTGCGCTCCTTTCTTGTGAAGCAGATAATACAGTGTTGGGGGCGTTTGGAGGTCCCGCAAAGAGATGCTAGGGAACCAATTACAGTGGATCGGCTGGTGAAATTGTTGGTACTGTCAGCAATCTGCTCTGAGCCTTTTGAGGTCAAGCTCTTCGGGGCGGCCTTTGGACTGGCATTTTATGGCGCACTGAGAATGGGGGAGTTAGTTCCACATTCCAAGACGGCAGTAACCGGGGGAATCATGCACAATCACGTGAAGGTGACTGATGACACGGTGCTTCCTTTTATTCCTAGGTTTAAGATGGACCAGGAGGGCAGGGGAGCATGGTTTTCCCTACCATGGCAACCAGGGGTCACCTGTTGCCTGTTGCACTTGGTATCTTCATACCTAGAAGTGCGACCAGGAGGATCTTTCAGGTTTCTTATTAATGCGAGTGGGGACCTGTTGACGCTATACCAATTTAGGAAAATATTGAGGAGGGTAGCACAGAAGGCTGGTCTCGATGGTTCACGGATTGCACCACACTCATTCAGAGTGGGGGCGGACATGACGGCACCAGAGTTGGGCTGGTCCTCTGACCGTATTCGCTCCTTGGAGTGCTGGAGATCTCAGTGGTACAGATCCTAAGTCAGGGCGCTGTATGCATAGGGGATAAGTGTAATTTTGTGGGTACCCATGTGTTATGGTTCCTGGAATGGTGGAAAAGGGGAGGCTGGCCTTGTAAGCTTGAGGTCAGGTCCAATATGTTTGCAAGCTAATTGTTGTTTCTTTTTCAGGCACACATCCAGTTCCTGTTTGGGTGTGGATCATTGGCCATTCGTACGTGCACTAGGCTGCAATTCAAGCTGCAACTATGCCAGGAGAACAACAGCTAGGATTCCCATCGTCCACGGCTGTGTTACGTTGGCTGGGGCACAGGGGTATGTCCTGGACAGATTTGCCTGCATTGATGCAAGATGGTGGGAAAAGCCCTACATTTTAATTTTGCATGCTGGCGGCAACGATGTAGGGGCCATCCCTACATTGGATTTAATCAGAGCAATGCAGACGGATCTGTGACAGTTTAAAATCTGGTTTCCAGGTGTACGAATCGGGTTCTCGAATGTGAGAATGTGATCCCTAGGTTGAGGTGGAGACACATGTTGTGTCACAAAGCTTCTTTCCAGGTCAGAAAAAAGATCAATAGGGATCTGAGGAAGCAGGTTAGGGACCTCAAGGGTTTTATTATAAAGGGTTATATAGGCAGGATGGGGTTCGCTTAGAACCAGCAGGAGTAGATCTGTTCCTTCAGAACATCAGGCAGGCATTAGTCCTAAAGGTATAGTGGTGGCAGCAAGAGTCTAGACCGTTTAATTTGCAGGTCTTTCTCTTGTGGCGGGTGGTCAGGATCACGTCTGCAGGCTGGAAAGAGGTTTGAGTGACGGCCATTGCAGTCAGGGTGACGCCCCAGGCTCGGTAGCTTGGGCATGCTCTGGCTGGTTATGACAGGCCAAGAACTCCCTAAAACAAAAGCTGTGTAGAGTATCTCCGCCTTGTGGTCTGCAGCAGTGTACCCCTGCCATTTTCTAGAAGGGGTTAGATAGTTAGTTATTTAGGCCCCGATTGCCGCCATCTGTGTTTTCACCTGTCGTTACCAGTTCCCATTGTTGGGTATTAATAAATATGACCCACGGGTCTTTCACCCACCTAATGTATTGAGTTTTCATTGCAAAGTTCTTAAGTTCAACTGTTAAGTTACGTTGTTAAGTTATTACTTATTTATGTTATAGTCAGCCACACTCAGGAAAGTAAGGCATTTAATCCCTTAAGGAAGTGCAGGGCGACTAGCCCGGAGCATAGCTAAGGGTTAAGGCCTGGTTGAGTGAGTGCTGCTGCTGTGTTTGTTACAATGTTGCAATGTGTTGGGAGGGGTTTACTTACCTTATATATGAGATGTGCAGGGAGCCCACTTCCTCTTTGTTCCTGTGGATCCCTGGAAGCTCTTCCCCATCCCTGTTGTGCAATTGTAGTTTTGATTGTAAAAGGCAGCAATCAATTTAATTTATTGTCTCTATATGAGACTAGGTGTCTGAGGCAGGAAGAGGGTTACTCGAACCATTTCCTTAAGACCAAGGATGGTAGCTTGAGCTCCCCAGTTATTGACATGCTGTTCGACAAGTCAAGGCTGGACCTACTGGTTTGGAGTTTCTATTGATGGCACCCTAATCTGGCGGGTGTTCAGGATCATGGCTGCAGGCTGGAAGGAGGTTTGAGTAACGGCCATTGCAGTCAGGGTGACACCCCAGGCTCGGTAGCTTGGGCGTGCTCTGGATGGTTATGACGAACGAGAACTCCCTAAAACAAAAGCGGCATAGAGTATCTCCACCTTGTGGTCTGCAGCAGTGTCCCCTTGCCATTTTCTAGAAGGGGTTAGATAGTTAGTGATTTAGGCCCCGATTGCCGCCACCCGTGTTTTCACCTGTTTTTACTAGTTCCCATTGCTGGGTATTAATAAATACGACCCACAGGTCTTTCACCCACCTAATGTGTCGAGTTTTTATTGCAAAGTTATTAAGTTCAACTGTTAAGTTAAGTTGTTAAGTTATTACTTATTTATGTTATAGTCAGCCACACTCAGGAAAGTAGGTAATTTAATCCCTTAAAGTAAGCCCAATCCCCACCCACACTAATGGAACATTGTTGCCACTTCACAGCAGCACACTCCTAAGGGCCTTAATTCTTATGTTTGTTACGGGCTATTCTGCCCTCAACTGTCTTAAGTAATTAAATGCCTTATCCTCCTGACTTGCTGAATTATAACCTAACAGTCATAAAACTGACTGAACAATAACAATAACTTTTATAACTTATAACTGATAACTTAGAAATAAATACAAAACACAGAGTGTGGGAAAAGACCTGTGGGTCACGTTTATTATGAAACATGAGAACTGACTGGAAGCAACACGGCAAACCTACACCAGGTGTTGGCAATCTAGCTAGGATAGTAAGCAACCCCTCGCTAGGAAGATGGACCACGCTCGTGAATGCCTACACAAGCGGAACTTAGCTACACACACAAGGCTTAGGGAGTTCTCAGCAACGTCAAATGGGGGAGGTACACCAGGCATGCGCATGCGGACACTACCCTCTCCCTGGGGCAGCCGTCACTAATCCTCTGATGGCAAACCGGGGCGCGGGCCAACCACCACAAGAGACAGCCCAACAGGCACAGCTCTTGCCACTACTCTCATAGGTGTAACAAAATAGCACACCTAAAATTACACAGGAACAGGTCAATGCCCCTCTCAGAGAGGTGCACCCCGTCCCTTCTTTAGAGGCTCCTCTCTGCTGTTGTGATGTTCCCATGTTCCACAACAAAACCTCCTGAGCTAGGAAAATCCTTACTTCCCTATTCAGCTTCTTACGGACCTGAAAGGCCGCTCTGTGGGACTGCATATGCACCACTCTATTCTAGGGATAATGTTGGACCACCCTAACCTCACATTGGGAACCCACATATGAAAAGTGCGCAGATCCGACTGAATCACTGCACTCAGCTGCTTGCACCGTAGGAGCCCCATATCATTCCCCCCGGCGTAAATGATCAAGATGTGAGGTTTCCACCGATGCAACGCCCCTTGCAATAACTCAGGCAGACTGAATCACCGCACTCAGCTGCTTGCACCGTAGGAGCCCCATATCATTCCCCCCGGCGTAAATGATCAAGATGTGAGGTTTCCACCGATGCAACGCCCCTTGCAATAACTCAGGCAGACCCTGCCAAGTCAGACCCCTGCGCCCCAACCATCTAATGGTGACCCTAGAGGAAGGGAATCCCAACTGGCACCCATCAGGTCTCCCAATCGCTCTCAGCTCCGCCCAATGGATGTAGGAGTGCCCCGTGATCCACACTCGTCCATCAGTCCTGCAAAGAAACAACAGTTAAACAGGGAACATTGCAAATTTAAACAAAACAATCACACAGTTAAATGCCTAACATACAGTAGGTATCTCTTAGACCTCCATCTCCCCAGTGATCTAATGTGGTCAGCAGACCAACACAAACCTGCAGTGGTGGTAGCCGCTCCAACCCTGAATGAATGAGGGGCAATGACACTCGGGTCAAGGCCCACTCTAGATGATGCCCAGCCCCGAACTCTCTGAAACTGGAATCTTTTCAACGGGGAACCATCTGTGTAAACAAGAAATTGTGATGGACCCTCAGGACGCACATCCATGTAGGTCCCAATGAGCCTGACTAGGCAACAAGCGGAGCCTGTGTGGGCTGGTAATTACATCCAAACTCCTTTCCCTTCTTAGTCAGTCTTTCATCTGGGAAGAAATATGAGAACAGACGACTCCTCATTCCTGACATGGGAGGCCAAAAGACCTTCAGGCTTGTTCCTCGAGGGAGGGACCAATTCCCCAACCCTGAGCGCCCCATGAATAGCCAGCCCAAACGCAAGTGAGAACAGGGTAGCTTCATAGGCAGAAGAACACACTGCAGGCAAAGCATGACAAAGGCTAACCAATCGCTCAATAGTGAAAGGTTCCCTAACATCCTTTGTTCTGGGTACCATATGCCCCCAACTCCTCAGTACCTGCCTACTAACTTTTGAAGAGTCAGCAAGGTTGTATAGCTTACAGAAGGACACAGCGGTCAGTTGAGAACCGACCGCCCCTTTAGAAACCCATTACCTTTAAGCTCAGCGATCCAGTCGAGGAGACCCAATTGGTCACCATTGCAAGATGGTCGGCCTTTCCTATCGCTGAAAGCGATCCATTCAGACCAGTGCTTCACATAGGTGTTTCAGGTAAAAGGGGCCAGCGAAGAACAGATCATAGCAATCAAAGGTCCCCATCCAGCGCCACCTGCCATAAATAATCCGGACAAAGGTATCCATTAGTATCCGCCTGAGGAACTAACGCGTCAAAGGCTTCCCACTGAAAGCGGGAGAGCACATCAGCAATCATATTCTGGACACCAGGGACATGTCTAGCACAGAACACTATGTTCAGGTGCAGACACCTCAGCACCAGCAGCCTCAGGTATCTCACCACCAGAGGAGACCCAGACGTGAGTTTGTTAATGGCGAAAACAACGCTCATGTTATCTGTCCAGAATACAACCTTGTGGTCTTGAAGCTGTTCGCCCCATACCTCGAGGACTACTACGATGGGGAAAAGCTCCAAAAGACAGAGATTCCGAACTAGTCCCCATCGACCCATGACCGAGGCCAAGAACCCACACTCCATTTTCTGGACAAAAAGGCACCATACCCATAAGACCCTGCAGCATCAGTGACCAACTGAATCGTCGAGTTGGAAGAAACCTCCTTCCTCCATAAGCAGATTCCATTAAATGTCGTCCACCATTTCCGGGAAAACACGAAACCTGCGCGTTTGGGACTGAGCCCCGCACAACTGCTGTTCAAGCCGCAAGAGAAAGAAGGAAATTCAAAATGGAAGTAAATTGGAAATGATTTTACAGTTGCATGCACAGTCTAAACCATAAACGTTTAATTTTGAAAGAAAATTCAAAGAACATAAAAGGGGAAAAAAATAGCACCACGATTCTCAAAAAACAACTGCAACAAAAAAATACCTCCACAAAAAACACACACCCCTTTTCCTGTGCATTGATTAATCATAAAGGGCGAGATTACAAGTTGAGCGCTAGTTTATTTGCCCGTTTGTGAGGGTGAGATAAATGACCAGCCATTATAAGTGACTGGTTATTGTTACCACAAACTTGCTGTAGCAATTAGCGCCTATAAAATTAACCAGAGATCAGATCTCTGGTTAATTTTATAAATGTCTATAAAATGCCCCCAAAATCAAGTGCAATATACTTTACTAAAAAAGAAATATAGTAGCATCTTTATTTTTAATAAAATAACTGTAATAAGCAGTTATGAGGAGCTAAAGTTGGTGACTGTAGGGTGTTAGAAAAAAAAAAGACACTGAAAGTGCCATTACATTGTGGTCTATGGGAACTGTATGTTCCTTGTAAATATATATGTATTTGTGTAAATATTTCACTATATAACTTTAAGTAATCTCCTCCTCTTCAATACTTCCACACCTTTATAAGCTCACTTCCTTCTTCATTCATTGCTTGATTATTTTGTTTAACTCTAGTTGCATACCTAACAAGAAGCTCTGAGTATTCGTCAAGCTACCTTGTCTCATCAGCCTCAGCTGTACTACTTACTCTCAGTTAAGGATCTGTTCCGGAGTTCCTGCAGTAACGCTTTTGCTGTATTGTCCTATTTCTCCTAACGGATCTACCTCCACCTGGATATCACTCCGCAGCGTTCTACCGAGGCACACGCTGATCTCCTCTGCCTTCTACAGCTCCACGCTGTTACTGGATCAACTCTCTCATACCACCTCATCTCCTACGCTGTAGGTGCAACACTTCTGTCACTGACTTTACTCTTCTCCAGAGTAGTTATTAAAGCCTCCTCTTCAGTCCTGTTTCATCTGACCGATTCCGTAACCGCAAGTATTTGTATTCAGGCATTGTTATGGTATAACCCAGATATCAAGGGTTAATACCAGATGAAAGATGCCCTGAATACGGGATCAGCAACACACAAACCCAGTTAATTCCCCCCAAACATGAGACCAAGCTCCATCTTGAGGGTAAAACAGAATGTGTTTTATTGAGGGTTATATGCCCAGTATTTATGCAAGTCTCCCACCTGGTTGACACTCCCTAGGAGACCAGATGGGGGGTTGGAAGAAGATAGTACATTAGATAGAGGGAAGATGCCCTTTTACAGGATACAATAGAATTGCATTACTTAACCAAATAAACAATTAAACACAAGAAAACAAGGGAGTCCTTCTTGACACCTGGCAGTCTGATTAAACAATGTGAACGCTTATCACTTAAACTTAATTACAGTAAACAATAGCTGATGTCAGGAAACCTGTTTTCAGAAAATAGTTTCTCAAAGCTGAACAAAGTTAACCCTTCCAGTACTGACAGAGGGGTCTGTCACACGGCTCCCTCCTGGTGGGACACTCCGGCAGACCAGGCTTGACCCTTTGGCGGGTCAACTTGGGGATGTCAGGACTAGGAGGTGGTAGGAATTTCAGTTTGCCGGGACAATCCATCTGCATTCCCATTTTTGCTTACCGGGCCGGTAGCTGATGGTGCAGTTATAGGGTTGGAGGGCTAAACTCCACCGCAGCAATCTACCATTGTCTCCTGAGACCCGGTTAAGCAAGACTAAGGGATTGTGGTCCGTTATGAGAGAGAATTCCTGTCCATATAAATAAGGGTTCAACTTCTTCAGTGCCCCCAGACCAGGGCTAAACATTCCTTTTCTACTGCCGCATAACTTACTTCTTGAAGTAACAACTTTCTGCTTAAGTATGCGACAGGGTGCTCTCCTCCATCCTCCCCGACTTGGCTCAGATCAGCCCCCAGTCCATACATGGAAGCATCTGTATGAATAAGAAAACGTTTGTTAGGGGCTGGGGCAGCCAAGACAGGGGCATTCACAAGAGCTTGCTTCAGTGCCTGAAACATGGCTTCACAAGCTGGAGACCACAGGACCTGTTTAGGAAGGTTCTTTTTAGTCAGGTCAGTCAGGGGCTTGGCGATAGTACTGTAGTCCGGGACAAAACGTCAGTAATAATCGGTCGTCCCCAGGAAGGCTAGCACTTGGGTCTTAGTGATAGTTGTGGGCCAGTTGGCCACAGCCTCTACCTTGGCTGGATCCAGTCTCTGGCTCCCACACCCCACTCGGTGACCCAAGTACTGTACTTCAGCTGTCTGGTTTCAAGGTCAGGCCAGCGGCCCGAATCTTGTCCAGAACCACCCCTACATGGGTTACGTGTTCCTCCCAGGACTCACTGTAGACCGCAATGTCATCCAGGTAGGCACAAGCAAATTCCTGGAAGCCATCGACGAGTCTATCCACCATACGCTGGAAGGTAGCTGGAGCATTCTTCATCTCAAAGGGCATGACCTTAAACTGGTATAGGCCAAATGGGGTGACGAATGCCGAATTGGGGATAGCATCCTCGGCCAGGGGAATCTGCCAATAGCCCTTACACAGGTCTATGGTGGTCAGATAGCGTCCCCTAGCAATACAATCTAGTAATTCGTCTACCCGGGGCATCGGGTAGGCATCAGTGGTGGTCCTTTCGTTGAGCCGCCTGTAGTCCACACAGAACTGCGTGGTCCCATCTTTCTTAGGTACCAGGACTACAGGCGAAGCCCAAGGGCTATCGGAGTGCTCGATGACTCCCAGCCGAACCATCTCCTGTATCTCCTTCCGCATTCCTTCTTGGACTGCTTCGGGGATACAGTAGGGGGGCTGTCGCAGGGGATTCTGTCCAGGGGTCTCTACCTTATGTATAGCTAGGGTAGTGTAGCCGGGCTCTTGGGAGAACGTTGCCTGCTTCTCCCACAGAAGCTGTCTTGCCTGTACCTTCTCTGTTGGTCTTAACCGGTCCCCTAGCTGCACAAGACTAGTGAGGTCAGTCTGGGGGTTCTTCTCTAGTAGGTCAGGCAGGGGTAAATTCTCTGGGTCGTCTGCAGCAGGGGCACACACTGCAGCGACATCCTCTGGCCTTTCCTGATACTCCTTCAGCATGTTCACATGGAAGGATCGCTGGATCCTTTCATCTGCACAGCTGGCTATAATATAGGTAGTATCACACACCTGAGCTAACACCTTATACGGGCCTCACAGGCCTCACAGGCTTGAGCATCAAAACCTTCTGTCCAACCTGGAAGACCTGCTGCCGGGCACCCTGATCATACCACCTCTTCTGTCTCCCCTGGGCCACCTGGAGATTCTCCCTTACCATCAGAGACAGTTTCTCCATGCGGTCCCGGAGTTCCAGGACATATGGTACTATGGGGATCCCCTCCTGCTCTGTCTCTCCCTCCCAGTGTCCTCTAATGAGATCCAGGGGTCCGCGGACCCTTCTCCCATAGAGTAACTCAAAGGGAGAGAACCCAGTAGATTCCTGAGGCACCTCTCTGTACGCAAATAGCAGATGAGGCAGGAATCGCTCCCAGTCTCTGCAAGTGTCAGTAAAGGTCCTCAGCATCTGCTTGAGGGTGCCATTAAAGTGCTCGCAGAGACCGTTAGTCTGTGGGTGATAAGGCGAACTGAGCAGTGGTTTAATGCCGCACACCTTCCACAGCTGCTGGGTGAGCACACTGGGTCCCCTGATCGAAGAGAATCTCCTTAGGGAACCCGACCCTAGTAAAAAACTTAACCAGGGCATCAGCTACTGTCTCTGCCTCTATATTAGACAGTGCTACTGCCTCTGGGTAACGAGTGGCATAATCCACCACAGTGAGAATATACTTCTTACCTGATGGACTAGCTCTGGCCAGTGGACCCACAATGTCAACGGCTATGCGGGTAAAGGGTTCCCCAATGATAGGCATAGACATAAGCCTAGCTTTTGGGTGATCCCCCCACTTACCCACCCATTGACAGGTGTCACAAGTACTAAAATATACCCGCACATCTCGGTTAAAATTGGGCCAGAAGAAATTTTGGTTGATCCTATGAGCTGTGCGGCGGGACCCTAAATGTCCAGCTAATGGTATATCATGCCCAATCCACAGAATCTCTTGCCGGTATTTTGCAGGCACCACCAGCTGCCGATTCTGCGGAGGGGCAGTACTTTTCTGGGCAGGTTTAGGGATTCTATATAGCCTATCCCCCACCCACTCATAACATAGCCCTGTACTTCTAAAGGGGGTTTCCCTCCCGTACATCTCTGGGGTATCCCAGCCTAAGGGGGCCTGATCTAGGGTACACGTCGGGGGAGAGGGTCTTACCTGGGTCTCAGCAGCAGGTGGGTCAGTCTCGGCGGCCCGGTTCTGGGTAGTCACAGGGTTAACATCAGCGGGACCCCTCGGAGCATAGGCAGAAACAAGGGGGGCCAAGTCATTTCCAAGGAGAACATCAGCTGGTAAATCCTTCATGACCCCCACATTCACATGTCTAGCACCCACTCCCCAATCCAAATGTACCCGGGCAACAGGTAGGCGGAGCACAGCGCCCCCTGCTACCCTCACAGCCACAGTGTCTCCGGTGTGCTGGTTCTCAGACACCAAGTTCTTTTGGAGCAAGGTCATGGTAGCACCAGTATCTCGTAGACCACTGACCTCCTTCCCATTCACTTTAACCAGTTGCCGGTGCTGTTGTCGGTTATCCTGGTGGGCAGCTTGCACGGGATCTGCTTCATGTAGGATGCCCCAGCCTCTACGCAGTGGGCAGCAGGCTGAGGATTACGTGGGTTTCTGCCGGCGGGTCTCCTCCAGGACTGTGCTTGGTTAGCTGTGTTTAGGGGGCACTCTGGTCTTTTGTGCCCTAGTTGCTTACATCCAAAGCACCCAATAGGTTGTAAGTAGTCCCATGATTTGAACCGGGCTGTCTGAGGATAGTTCGTGGCTGGCGGCGGGGTGGTAGAGCGGTGCGCCGGGGGTTGGTAACTGGTAGCTGCTGGGGTGACTGTGGGTCAGTACTCCACTCTGGCAGGGGGCTTAGTGGTAGCAGTGTCCAGTTTGCGGGCATCCGTATACTCATCTGCCAGGCGAGCAGCTTCATGCAGGGTGGAGGGTTTACGGTCCCGAACCCACTCTCTAACTCCTGCTGATAACTTGTCAAAGCAATGTTCCAACAGGAATAGCTGCAGCACCTCTTCCCCAGATACGGCTTGGCACCCCGCCATCCAGTGAGCTGCTGTGAGGTGCACCTTACATGCCCACTCAACGTAGGAATCTCCAGCTAGTTTAACAGTGTCTCTGAACCGCCTCCTGTATGCCTCCGGTGTAATCGCATACCTGGAGAGCAGCACCTCTTTTACAGCATTATAATCCCCGACTTCCTCATCTGGAATGGCCCGAAAAGCCTCGCTGGCCCGGCCGGATAATTTTCCTGATAATATCGTGACCCAGTCCTCTGTGGGTACCTTGTGTAGGGCAGATTGCCTCTCAAAATCCACAAGGTACCCATCAATCTCTCCTTCTGTTTCCAGGAAGTGTTTAAAAGCTGCAAAATGTACTTTTCTTTTTTCCACTGGGTTGCGGTGACTTGGGCTGCTGCAGCGCCGCTTTGGCAAAGTAGGTTGGCCTCCACAGCTGCTATGACCCGGTCGATAATTTCGGCAGACGGGTTGGGGCCATAATGTGCCAGTCTTATTTTAACCGCCCGGTCAAAGCTTGCTTCTTCGGGGGTTCTGTCTGATATGCTGGGCTCATTGGTTCCTTCGGGCCCTGGTACTCCGTCCATCTCGGTCAGTATTGTAATAATCTCCCTTTTCCTGAGGTTACTGGTTTGTTGGCCCCTTTGTTCTAGCAGGTCTTTAAGGGTAGCTCTTTTCAGCCTTTCATACGGTATTCCCATTAGGTCTGGATGTGTACTTGCTCTTCTGGGCGATGAGGACCATCCCGTCGCTTGCCACCAATTGTTATGGTATAACCCGGATATCAAGGGTTAATACCAGATGAAAGATGCCCTGAATACGGGATCAGCAACACACCAACCCAGTTAATTCCCCCCAAACATGAGACCAAGCTCCATCTTGAGGGTAAAACAGAATGTGTTTTATTGAGGGCTATATGCCCAGTATTTATGCAGGTCTCCCACCTGGTTGACACAATAGCTGATGTCAGGAAACCTGTTTTCAGAAAATAGTTTCTCAAAGCTGAACAAAGTTAACCCTTCCAGTACTGACAGAGGGGTCTGTCACAGGCATCTTGTCTGAGAATTACCAAACTTGTTGCATTATATTGTTCTGTATCTTCTGAGAGTCTCAGCATATTGTATCTTGGTAATTTGATACTTTCTACATATTTCATCATTCTGATTATCAACCTGAGTTGCCTCAATACTTACTTCATACTCTACTTAGTAATCATTGTTGCACAAAACTATTCTGACAAATATACTTAATGTCAGTTCACTTGCCTTATATAACCTTCGCTGTGACTAATAGTCAATCTATTGTAAAAGCTCTTATGATATTATTTCATGTAATATCTATCACTCTAATTAACTGCTGATATTTGGGGTATCCATTTTGTTCCACATACAACTTGGAACAAATATATCAGCTACAAACATCAATATATAATCACAAGAAAGTCTGAGTGATCTTACATAATAATCAAGCCCAAAAAATATATGGATCCCCAAGATATAACATCTCAATTTGAAACACTGAATTAAAAAGTAGACTATTTGGCTAGAGGCTTAACTGGGCTACAGGCAGAGAATGTAGCTTTAAAAAATATAATTAAGGATAAAGTAACCTCTAGGCCCAATGACCCACCTGAGCATCATATAAACCCTCCAGCAATCTTCACTGGAAAAAGAAATGAGTTTAGGGCATTTAAAAATGCATGTCACCTTTTATTCACAATGAAACCACGAACATACCACAGTGAGAGAGTAAAAGTATGTAAAACCATATCATTCCTTTCAGGGGAACCTAGGGGTTGGGCCAATCAATATTTTTAATCAAATAGTTCTATTCTCAATTCCTTATCCAAATGTTTCACTGCTATGGCCTCGCTATATGAGGATAGCAATACACAAAACACAGATCATTAAAACAAGGGAAGTGGCCTGTAGAGGATTTTATAACAGAATTCGAAATGTGGGCCACGGATTCATTGTGGAATGACATAGGATTGAAAAACCAATTCAGACTAGGAGGCCCATCAAGCTCTGAATGGATCTTGAGGGCTCGTGTTTCTGACGAGTCTTCAGACTCGCCAGAAACGCAAGTTATGGAGCAGTGGTCTAAAGAACGCTGCTCCATAACCCTGTCCGCCTGCTCTGAGGAGGCGGACAGGAATCGCCACAATTCAATCCAATCGAGTACGATCAGGTTGATTGACACCTCCCTGCTGGCGGCCCATTGGCTGTGAGTCTGCAAGGGGCGGCGTTGCACCAGCAGCTCTTGTGAGCTGCTGGTGCAATGCTGAATACAGAGAGTGTATTGCTCTCCGCATTCAGCGAAGTCTTGCGGACCTGATCCACACTGTCGGATCAGATCCGCAAGACCTTTGATACATAGGCCCCTAGGACTCAATGAATGACCGCAATGTCATCCAGGTAGGCACAAGCAAATTCCTGGAAGCCATCGAGGAGTCTATCCACCATACGCTGGAAGGTAGCCGGAGCATTCTTCATCTCAAAGGGCATGACCTTAAACTGACGAATGCCGACTTGGGGATAGCATCCTCGGCCAGGGGAATCTGCCAATAGCCCTTACACAGGTCTATTGTGGTCAGATAGCGTCCCCTAGCAATACGATCTAGTAATTCGTCTACCCGGGGCATTGGGTAGGCATCAGTGGTGGTCCTTTCGTTGAGCCGCCTGTAGTCCACACAGAACCGCGTGGTCCCATCTTTCTTAGGTACCAGGACTACAGGCGAAGCCCAAGGGCTATCGGAGTGCTCGATGACTCCCAGCTGAACCATCTACTGTATCTCCTTCCGCATTCCTTCTTGGACTGCTTCGGGGATACAGTAGGGGGGCTGTCGCAGGGGATTCTGTCCAGGGGTCTCTACCTTATGTACAGCTAGGGTAGTGTAGCCGGGCTCTTGGGAGAACGTTGCCTGCTTCTCCCACAGAAGCTGTCTTCCCTGTACCTTCTCTGTTGGTCTTAACCGGTCCCCTAGCTGCACAAGACTAGTGAGGTCAGTCTGGGGGTTCTTCTCTAGTAAGTCAGGCAGGGGTAAATTCTCTGGGTCGTCTGCAGCAGGGGCACACACTGCAGCGACATCCTCTGGCCTCTCCTGATACTCCTTCAGCATGTTCACATGGAAGGATCGCTGGATCCTTTCACCTGCACAGCTGGCTATAATATAGGTAGTATCACACACCTGAGCTACCACCTTATACCGGCCTCACAGGCCTCACAGGCTTGAGCATCAAAACCTTCTGTCCAACCTGGAAGACCTGCTGCCGGGCACCCTGATCATACCACCTCTTCTGTCTCCCCTGGGCCACCTGGAGATTCTCCCTTACCATCAGGGACAGTTTCTCCATGCGGTCCCGGAGTTCCAGGACATATGGTACTATGGGGATCCCCTCCTGCTCTGTCTCTCCCTCCCAGTGTCCTCTAATGAGATCCAGGGTTCCGTGGACCCTTCTCCCATAGAGTAACTCAAAGGGAGAGAACCCAGTAGATTCCTGGGGCACCTCTCTGTACGCAAATAGCAGATGAGGCAGGAATCGCTCCCAGTCTCTGCAAGTGTCAGTAAAGGTCCTCAGCATCTGCTTGAGGGTGCCATTAAAGTGCTCGCAGAGACCGTTAGTCTGTGGGTGATAAGGCGAACTGAGCAGTGGTTTAATGCCGCACACCTTCCACAGCTGCTGGGTGAGCACAGCGGTAAACTGGGTCCCCTGATCGGAGAGAATTTCCTTAGGGAACCCGACCCTAGTAAAAACCTTAACCAGGGCATCAGCTACTGTCTCTGCCTCTATATTAGACAGTGCTACTGCCTCTGGGTAACGAGTGGCATAATCCACCACGGTGAAAATATACTTCTTACCTGATGGACTAGCTCTGGCCAGTGGACCCACAATGTCAACGGCTATGCGGGTAAAGGGTTCCCCAATGATAGGCATAGACATAAGCCTAGCTTTTGGGTGATCCCCCCGCTTACCCACCCATTGACAGGTGACACAAGTACTAAAATATACCCGCACATCTCGGTTAAAATTGGGCTAGAAGAAATTTTGGTTGATCCTATGAGCTGTGCGGTGGGACCCTAGATGTCCAGCTAATGGTATATCATGCCCAATCCACAGAATCTCTTGCCGGTATTTCGCAGGCACCACCAGCTGCCGATTCTGCGGAGGGGCAGTACTTTTCTGGGCAGGTTTAGGGATTCTATATAGCCTATCCCCCACCCACTCATAACATAGCCCTGTACTTCTGAAGGGTCGGATCTTCCCGGGTTTCCCTCCCGTACATCTCTGGGGTATCCCAGCCTAAGGGGGCCTGATCTAGGGTACACGTCGGGGGAGAGAGTCTTACCTGGGTTTCAGCAGCAGGTGGGTCAGTCTCGGCGGCCCGGTTCTGGGTAGTCACAGGGTTAACATCAGCAGGACTCCTCGGAGCATAGGCAGAAACAAGGGGGGCCAAGTCATTTCCAAGGAGAACATCAGCTTGTAAATCCTTCATGACCCCCACATTCACATGTCTAGCACCCACTCCCCAATCCAAATGTACCCGGGCAACAGGTAGGCGGAACACAGCGCCCCCTGCTACCCTCACAGCCACAGTGTCTCCAGTGTGCTGGTTCTCAGACACCAAGTTCTTTTGGAGCAGGGTCATGGTAGCACCAGTATCTCGTAGACCACTGACCTCCTTCCCATTCACTTTAACCAGTTGCCGGTGCTGTTGTCGGTTATCCCGGTGGGCAGCTTGCACGGGATCTGCTTCATGTAGGATGCCCCAGCATTCTTCCTCCTCTACGCAGTGGGCAGCAGGCTGAGGATTACGTGGGTTTCTGCTGGCGGGTCTCCTCCAGGACTGTGCTTGGTTAGCTGTGTTTAGGGGACACTCTGGTCTTTTGTGCCCTAGTTGCTTACATCCAAAGCACCGAATAGGTTGTAAGTAGTCCCGTGATTTGAACCGGGCTGTCTGAGGATAGTTTGTGGCTGGCGGCGGTGTGGTAGAGCGGTGCGCCGGGGGTTGGTAACTGGTAGCTGCTGGGGTGACTGTGGGTCAGTACTCCACTCTGGCAGGGGGCTTAGTGGTAGCAGTGTCCAGTTTGCGGGCATCCGTATACTCATCTGCCAGGCGAGCAGCTTCATGCAGGGTAGAGGGTTTACGGTCCCGAACCCACTCTCTAACTCCTGCTGATAACTTGTCAAAGCAATGTTCCAACAGGAATAGCTGCAGCACCTCTTCCCCAGATACGGCTTGGCACCCCGCCATCCAGTGAGCTGCTGTGCGGTGCACCTTACATGCCCACTCAACGTAGGAATCTCCAGCTAGTTTAACAGTGTCTCTGAACCGCCTCCTGTATGCCTCCGGTGTAATCGCATACCTGGAGAGCAGCGCCTCTTTTACAGCATTATAATCCCCGACTTCCTCATTTGGAATGGCCCGAAAAAGCCTCGCTGGCCCGGCCGGATAATTTTCCTGATAATATCGTGAACCAGTCCTCTGCGGGTACCTATTTGTAACTGGCCCTTTAAATGAAAAATTGCCCTGCTTCCATGGATCGTGCAGAAGCCTATTTGCCAGCCTCCTTCCTCATGACTATGGCCCCTGGAAGATTGTGCCCCTGAAAACCTATTAACTTTTATTGGGTGTGTATGGCCCTTTAAGAACCGTCTGGGGACATATTGTGACTTTGGTGAACAATGCCCCTTTAAGACTATGTCCCCAGACCTGTAAAATAACTTGTCCCTGGCTTCTCCCACTTGGTTCAGTAAATAGGGCTTACTGAACCAAGTACCACACAGGCAGAGTGTTCCACAGAAAGGGAGCACTGTTACAAAAGCATTAGTTTTCATTGTGTGCCATTAAGAGTTAATTTTGTTCAGCTTCAAGAACCTATTCTAAATGCAAGTTTGCTGGGATCAGATCTAATTAAGTTTAGTGATAAACATTCCCATTGTCTAATCAGACTGCTAGTGATAAGATGGACTACATTGTTTTCTTGTGTGTAATGTTATCTGCTGAAGTAATGTAATTCTATGGTGGCCTGTCAAAGGGCGTTGTCTCGCTATCTAAATGTATCAAATGTGTGATTGGGGAATTTATGCCTCCCCCTGAGAGTGTCTTTTTTGCATGTAACCTAAATAAAAAGCAGGCTGTGTGTTCCAGCACATCAGACCTATTCTGACCCTCTAAATTGCAGCCTTGACTCATGTTTGTAGGGGACATCTATAATCACTACAGGGATTGCTATGCTCTATATACTCCCTTAGCTACTGAGCTCCTGTAAGAGCTCTTGTTCCTGATCCTGCTTCACTGTACAGAAGGAAGAGGTTCACCTACTGGAGCCTGGTCGTAGGTATAGGGCGAAGAGCAGACGGCGAGATACCAGCCCAGCAGCGGTGGTTTGTAGAGTCTGCATTACTTATGGTGGCTACGCAGTAGTCTATGGTGTCTACGGTGCTGATGATCCTTTGGTGAGCGCTAGGAGCATCCTTTTCTATGGTCCAACTTCTAGTCAGCCTGGAGGCAACCGTAACATTTGGCGGCAGCGGTGGGATGGCGTCCTAGCGCAAGGAGCAGCACCCCAACAGCACTGGTATCGTAGGAGAGTTATTGAGGGCAACGCTAGCCACTGCGCAGCGTCCCTACCTACAGCAGCATGGAGCTGGCAAGATACTGGTCAGAACCCTGTGAAGAGCACCTCAACCGGATCTGTCACTATGAGGGCGCTGATTTCGTTCTAGAGGTAAAGAGGCGGCTAGTCCGATATGGTCCAGACCCTGCGCAGGAGGTAGTCAGTTGCATCATCCGGGAATTGGATACTGAGAACGAAGCGGCACAAGCCTTTGCGCGCCAACTGTGGAGTTTAAGGGTATGGACACCTGGTCTCTCTCCCCAGCCACAGCATGTTCCACAGGGAGAGGAGAGCAGCGACCTCCCTCCCCAGCGGCAGTATACCGTGCAGAGGGAAGAGACAACCGGTCTCCTTCCCCAACCCCAACCAGAGATACCCGAGGCAGCAGGCCTCATAGACTGGTCCTGGGAGGACCCCCAGCAGGCAGGTGGGGATGGGACCGCAGTCTCTCTACCGGCCCTACAGGGATGCTGGGCAGGCGGCCCAGATCCCCAGCGACAGACCCAGCTACAGGGAGGGGAGAGCATCGACCTCCCTCCCCAGCCGGAGTGTGCCTTCCAGGGAGAGGAGACAACCGGTCTCTCTCCCAAGCCGCAGCATGTTCCACAGGGAGCGGAGAGCATTGACCTCCCTTCCCAACGGCCGCTGGAGTATCAGGAGGAGGAGGTAAGCCAATCTCCCCCTCCCCAGCTAACTCCTAACTTGGGCCCAGGGTTAACAGTGGAGATGTTAACCCCCAGGGACCCCCACGTTCCCTTTGCCACCGGTCAGGACTATGCCCCAATTCCCCCAGCAGAACAGCTGGCATCAGGACAGAGCACTGCTGGCCTCTGCCCTACAGACCCCCTTGTTACAGGACTGGCCTGCAAACCCCTCACCCCAGCAGAAGCGCTGGCACCAGGGCAGAGTGTCGCTTGCCTCTGCCCCCCAAGTACCACCAGCTATTTGCCCAGCTGCGCCAGGAAGGCCGAGGATGCTACACTTTCATCCTACAACCTGGAACCTACAGGCCAGTACTACTTATTGTGGGGGGGCTACTTTGCTGCTAATGTTTATTTGTGGGTGGGTTGCGAGACTAACTTAGGCACTGACCGACAGAAGGTCAGGTGCCTAGTTAATCTCCCTCCAAAAGGGGAGATATGTTACAAACTGCTATTTGTAACTGGCCCTTTAAATGAAAAATTGCCCTGCTTCCATGGATCGTGGAGAAGCCTATTTGCCAGCCTCCTTCCTCATGACTATGGCCCCTGGAAGATTGTGCCCCTGAAAACCTATTAACTTTTATTGGGTGTGTATGGCCCTTTAAGAACCGTCTGCAGACATATTGTGACTTTGGTGAACAATGCCCCTTTAAGACTATGTCCCCAGACCTGTAAAATAACTTGTCCCTGGCTTCTCCCACTTGGTTCAGTAAATAGGGCTTACTGAACCAAGTACCACACAGGCAGAGTGTTCCACAGAAAGGGAGCACTGTTACAAAAGCATTCGTTTTCATTGTGTGCCATTAAGAGTTAATTTTGTTCAGCTTCAAGAACCTATTCTAAATGCAAGTTTGCTGGGATCAGCTCTAATTAAGTTTAGTGATAAACATTCCCATTGTCTAATCAGACTGCTAGTGATAAGATGGACTACATTGTTTTCTTTTGTGTAATGTTATCTGCTGAAGTAATGTAATTCTATGGTGGCCTGTCAAAGGGCATTGTCTCGCTATCTAAATGTATCAAATGTGTGATTGGGGATTTTATGCCTCCCCCTGAGAGTGTCTTTATTGCATGTAACCTAAATAAAAAGCAGGCTGTGTGTTCCAGCACATCAGACCTATTCTGACCCTCTAACTTGCAGCCTTGACTCATGTTTGTAGGGGACAGCTATAATCACTACAGGGATTGCTATGCTCTATATACTCCCTTAGCTACTGAGCTCCTGTAAGAGCTCTTGTTCCTGATCCTGCTTCGCTGTACAGAAGGAAGAGGTTCACCTACTGGAGCCTGGTCGTAGGTATAGGGCACAGAGCAGACGGCGAGATACCAGCCCAGCAGCGGTGGTTTGTAGAGTCTGCATTACTTATGGTGGCTACGCAGTAGTCTATGGTGTCTACGGTGCTGATGATCCTTTGGTGAGCGCTAGGAGCATCCTTTTCTATGGTCCAACTTCCAGCCAGCCTGGAGGCAACCGTAACATACCCATCAATCTCTCCTTCTGTTTCCAGGAAGTGTTTAAAAGCTGCAAAATGTACTTTTCTTTTTTCCACTGGGTTGCGGTGACTTGGGCTGATGCAGCGCCGCTTTGGCAAAGTAGGTTGGCCTCCACAGCTGCTATGACCCGGTCGATAATTTCGGCAGACGGGTTGGGGCCATAATGTGCCAGTCTTATTTTAACCGCCCGGTCAAAGCTTGCTTCTTCGGGGGTTCTGTCTAATATGTTGGGTTCATTGGTTCCTTCGGGGGTCAGTATTGTAATAATCTCCCTTTTCCTGAGGTTACTGGTTTGTTGGCCCCTTTGTTCTAGCAGGTCATTAAGGGTAGCTCTTTTCAGCCTTTCATACGGTATTCCCATTAGGTCTGGATGTGTACTTGCTCTTCTGGGCGATGAGGACCATCCCGTCGCTTGCCACCAATTGTTATGGTATAACCCGGATATCAAGGGTTAATACCAGATGAAAGATGCCCTGAATACGGGATCAGCAACACACCAACCCAGTTAATTCCCCCCAAACATGAGACCAAGCTCCATCTTGAGGGTAAAACAGAATGTGTTTTATTGAGGGCTATATGCCCAGTATTTATGCAGGTCTCCCACCTGGTTGACACAATAGCTGATGTCAGGAAACCTGTTTTCAGAAAATAGTTTCTCAAAGCTGAACAAAGTTAACCCTTCCAGTACTGACAGAGGGGTCTGTCACAGGCATCTTGTCTGAGAATTACCAAACTTGTTGCATTATATTGTTCTGTATCTTCTGAGAGTCTCAGCATATTGTATCTTGGTAATTTGATACTTTCTACATATTTCATCATTCTGATTATCAACCTGAGTTGCCTCAATACTTACTTCATACTCTACTTAGTAATCATTGTTGCACAAAACTATTCTGACAAATATACTTAATGTCAGTTCACTTGCCTTATATAACCTTCGCTGTGACTAATAGTCAATCTATTGTAAAAGCTCTTATGATATTATTTCATGTAATATCTATCACTCTAATTAACTGCTGATATTTGGGGTATCCATTTTGTTTCACATACAACTTGGAACAAATATATCAGCTACAAACATCAATATATAATCACCAGAAAGTCTGAGTGATCTTACATAATAATCAAGCCCAAAAATATATGGATCCCCAAGATATAACATCTCAATTTGAAACACTGAATTAAAAAGTAGACTATTTGGCTAGAGGCTTAACTGGGCTACAGGCAGAGAATGTAGCTTTAAAAAATATAATTAAGTATATAGTAACCTCTAGGCCCAATGACCCACCTGAGCATCATATAAACCCTCCAGCTATCTTCACTGGAAAAAGAAATGACTTTAGGGCATTTAAAAATGCATGTCACCTTTTATTCACAATGAAACCATGAACATACCACACTGAGAGAATAAAAGTATGTAAAACCATATCATTCCTTTCAGGGGAACCTAGGGGTTGGGCCAATCAATATTTTTAATCAAATAGTTCTATTCTCAATTCCTTATCCAAATTTTTCACTGCTATGGCCTCGCTATATGAGGATAGCAATACACAAAACACAGATCATTAAAACAAGGGAAGTGGCCTGTAGAGGATTTTATAACAGAATTCGAAATGTGGGCCACGGATTCATTGTGGAATGACATAGGATTGAAAAACCAATTCAGACTAGGAGGCCCATTTATCAAGCTCTGAATGGATCTTGAGGGCCCGTGTTTCTGACGAGTCTTCAGACTCGCCAGAAACGCAAGTTATGGAGCAGTGGTCTAAAGAACGCTGCTCCATAACCCTGTCCGCCTGCTCTGAGGAGGCGGACAGGAATCGCCATAATTCAATCCGATCGAGTACGATCGGGTTGATTGACACCTCCCTGCTGGCGGCCCATTGGCCGTGAGTCTGCAGGGGGCGGCGTTGCACCAGCAGCTCTTGTGAGCTGCTGGTGCAATGCTGAATACAGAGAGTGTATTGCTCTCCGCATTCAGCGAAGTCTTGCGGACCTGATCCGCACTGTCGGATCAGATCCGCAAGACCTTTGATACATAGGCCCCTAGGACTCAATGAATCCTTAAAAGATGAGCTTTCAAGAGTAGAAATGCCTGACACTCTTGAGGGTTTAATCAAACTATCAATAACCCTTGACTGTAGGATAAGGGAGCGCCATGATGAAAGGCTTACCTCTGTCACATCTTACAAGAAAACCCCAAACTACAATTCCGAAAAAACAACCAACCTCACCACCCCCATGGAGATAGGTACACTCAAGGGACCTTTTCACACAGAAGGAAAAAATTAGAAGACAAATATCTAATCTGTGTTTGTACTGCGCCAATAAAGACCACTCTGTTGCCACTTGTCCCATATTAAACAGACAAAAGAAGGGTAAGGAAAAATGTATAAACACAATCACACTAAGAAATGACATTCATCATCTCACTATACCCTTGTCTTTGCAGTGGGATCACCAACAAATCAGGAGTGATGCTATCATAGACTCTAGTGCATACGGATACTTCATCAATGTTGAGTTTGTAAACCATAATAAAGTACCTTATGTATTGAAGCAGAAACCCCTCTATGTAAAGGTTATAGATGGAACTTTCATACACAATGGACCTATTACCCAAAATACAATTCCCTTACTCATTGCCACTCCTGAAGGCCATACTGAACATGTGTGTTTTGATATAATTCCCTCTTCAATCCACACTATAATTTTAGGTTATCCAAGGCTTAAAACGCATAACCCAACAATTGATTGGATGACAAGTAATTTAAAGTTTAATTCCCAGTACTGTAGGGATACTTGTTTTCCACACCAAACACTAGGGGCCTTACAGATTCTAGTCCCTTCAGAGTATTTTGACCTTAATGATGTGTTTGGTATAAAGGAAGCAGACACACTCCCCATACATAGGATATATGATTGCCCTATAGACATAATCCCTAATTCACAGATACCGTACGGCAAGATATACCCCTTATCACAAAACGAACTACAACACTTAAGAAATTATTTAGATGACAATTTAAAAAAGGGCTTTATCGCTCCCTCCTCCTCTACTGCTGCTGCAGGAATATTCTTTGTTAGAAACAAAGAGCAGACGCTAAGACCTATAATTGATTATAGAGCACTAAATGCAGTAACAATAAAGAACTGCTACCCTCTGCCACTTATCCCTGAGCTCCTTGAGCGTCTTAATGGTGCTAATATATACACCAAGTTGGATTTAAAGGGAACCTATAATTTAATTAGAATCAATGAAGGGGATGAGTGGGAGACTGCTTTTCGGACCAGATATGGACTCTTTGAGTATAGGGGCATGCCCTTTGGGCTTTGTAACGCCCCAGCTACCTTTCAGCACTTCATTAATGATATCTTCAAAGACTTGACAGACATATGTGTTGTAATTTATCTTGACAATATTTTAATTTATTCAAAAACTAAACAGGATCATGTGAAACATGTGAGATGGGTCTTAACACGTCTAAGAGATCACTGCCTATTTGCTAAAATAGAGAAATGCCAGTTCCATGTTCATAAGATAAATTTCCTTGGGTATATTATCACCCCTGATAAGGTAGAGATGGACCCTGAGAAAGTCTCAGCCATCACAGACTGGCCTAGACCCTCTTCCTTAAAATCTCTCCAAAGATTTTTGGGTTTTTGCAACTTTTATAGAAAGTTTATTTTGAACTTTTTAACAATCGTTAAACCACTCACTAGTCTCACTAAGAAACACTTTAAGTTGAAATGGTCCTCAGAAGCCGAAGAAGCATTTATTTATTTGAAAACTAGGTTCAGTACATCTCCCATTTTACATCTACCAGACCACCTCAGTCAGTTTATTGTAGAAGTTGATGCTTCCGATACAGGTATAGGAGCAGTACTTCTCAAAGAAAGAATGAGGCCACATAGTATCCTGTTGCCTTCTATTCTAGAAGCTTATTACCTGCAAAAACCAATTACTCTATTGGTGATAAAGAGTTATTAGCTGTAAAATCTGCTTTAGAAACATGGGGCCATATTCTTGAAGGAACAACTATACCTTTTCTCGTTTATACAGATCACTGAAACGTACAGTCCTTATACAAAACAAAACACTTTTATCCCGTCAGGTTAGATGGGCACTGTTTCTAGATAGATTTAACTTTATTATTACTTATAAACCAGGTAACAAAAATATAAAAGCAGATGCTCTATCTAGGTTACATAACTCCACTCCTTTGACAGTTCAACCCCAACACATCATCCCTCCAGACAAAATCATATGTACTCTACTCTTTTGAGCAAGAAATTCTGAAATATTTAAAAACTGACACACTACCTACCAAGTTCTCTTTAGTAAAGAACCTTACTGGTTTATGTATGTATCAAGAAAAAATCTATGGGCTATATTATGAGTTGTGTGTTATGAGTGAAAAAGCATCGTTATGGCTCTTTTTCACTACCGCTTGTATTACGAGTCTTGCAGGTACAGCTGTACCGCACACTTTTTTTTTAACGCAACGTAACTACGGCAGCTTTCCAAAAGTCCTTTTTCAATGGGACTTCCATAGCGCCGGTATTACGAGTTTGCCTATCCGGCCAAAAAGTGAGCGGTACAGGCCATAACTCCAAGATCCATAACATAAAGTGAAAGTCAGTAGTTGCGAGTTTTACGCTACAAAGTCGTAACGAAACTCATAACTAAAGTGCTAAAAAGTACACTAAAACCCATAAACTACCTATTAACCCCTAAACCGTGGCCCTCCCGCATCGCAAAAACTATAATAAAAATATTAACCCCTAATCTGCTGCTCCGGACATCGCCGCCACTATAATAAACATATTAACCCCTAAACCGCCGTACTCCCGCATCACAAACACTAGTTAAATATTATTAACCCCTAATCTGCCGCCTCCAATGTTGTCACTACCTACCTACCTTATTAAATTATCTTCCTCATTCTCTACACTTATTAACCCCTAATCTGCTGCCCAAAACGTCTCTGCCACTATACTAAAGTTTTTAACCCCTAAACCTTACCCTAACCCTAACGTAACCCTAACACCCACTAACTTTAATATAATTAAAATTAATCTAAATAAAAATTACAAATAATACCTAAATAATACCTATTTAAAACTAAATACTTACCTGTAAAATAAACCTAAGCTAGCTACAATATAACTAATAGTTACATTGTAGCTATCTTAGGTGTTAATTTTATTTTACAGCTAAGTTTGTATTTATTTTAACTAGGTAGACTAGTTAGTAAATAGTTATTAACTATTTACTAGCTACCTAGTTAAAATAAATACAAATTTACCTGTAAAATAAAACCTAACCTGAGTTACACTAACACCTAACCTTACACTACAATTAAATAAATTACATTAATTAAATACAATTAAATAAATTACAAAAAAAACAAACAAACACTAAGTTACACAAAATAAAAAAAAGAAATTATCAGATATTTAAACTAATTACACCTAATCTAAAAGCACTATCAAAATAAAAAAGCCCCCCAAAATAAAAAAAAACCTCTAGCCTAAACTAAACTATTAATAGCCCTTAAAAGAGCCTTTTGTGGGGCATTGTCCCAAAGAAATCAACTCTTTTACCTGTAAAAAAAAAATGCAAACAACCCCCAACAGTAAAACCCACCACCCACACAACTAACCCCCCAAATAAAATCCTAACTGAAAAACCTAAGCTCCCCATTGTCCTGAAAAGGGCATTTGGATGTGCATTGCCCTTAAAAACGGCATTTAGCTCTTTTTCCGCCCAAAAGCCCTAATTTAAAAATAAAACCCACCCAATAAACCCTTAAAAAAACACTAACCCCCGAAGATCCACTTACAGTTTTTGAAGACCCGACATCCATCCTCAACGAAGCCGGCAGAAGTCCTCAATGAAGCAGCAGAAGTCCTCATCGAAGCTGGCAGAAGTCTTCATCCAAGCGGGCCGAAGTCTTCATCCAAGCCGGCAGAAGTCTTCATCCAGACGGCATCTTCTATCTTCATCCATCCGACGCGGGGCGGCTATATCTTCAAGACATCCGGCATTGAGCATCCTCTTCTGACATCGGCTAACGAAGTATGATGGTTCCTTTAAAGTACGTCATCCAAGATGGCGTCCCTTGAATTCTGATTGGCTGATAGAATTCTATCAGCCAATCGGAATTAAAGGTGATTGAAACAGCCAATGGAATGCCAGCTCAATCCTATTGGCTGATTGGATCAGCCAATAGGATTGAAGCTCAATCCTATTGGCTGATTGCATCAGCCAATAGGATTTTTTCACCTTTAATTCCGATTGGCTGATAGAATTTTATCAGCCAATCTGAATTCAAGAGACTCCATCTTGTATGATGTCCCTTAAAGGAACCTTCATTCTGGAAGAGCCGTCGATTGAAGAGGATGCTCTGCGCCGGATGTCTTGAAGATGGAGCCGCTCCGCTCTGGATGGATGAAGATAGAAGATGCCGTCTGGATGAAGACTTCTGCCAGCTTGGATGAAGACTTCGGCCCACTTGGATGAAGACTTCAGCCCGCTTGGATGAAGACTTCTGCTGGCTTCGATGAGGACTTCTGCCTCTTGGATGAGGATGGATGTTGGGTCTTCAAAAACTGTAAGTGGATCTTCGGGTTAGTGTTAGGATTTTTTAAGGGTTTATTGGGTGGGTTTTATTTTTAGATTAGGGTCTTTGGGCAGTAAAAGAGCTAAATGCTCTTTTAAGGGCAATGCCCATCCAAATGCCCTTTTCAGGGCAATAGGGAGCTTAGTTTTTTTTAGATAGTATTTCATTTGGGGGTTGGTTGTGTGGGTGGTGGATTTTACTGTTGGGGGATTTGTTTGTATTTTTTTACAGGTAAAAGAGCTGATTTCTTTGGGGCAATGCCCCGCAAAAGGCCCTTTTAAGGGCCATTGACTGTTTCATAGTTGCCAACATTTAAAAAAAAATTCCAGGGACACTTTGCAGCAGAGCAAGCAAGCGGGTTACTGGAGTATTGACGACCTACTGTTCAACTCCTCCGCCCACTAAGTTCTGCAATCAAAACACACCCATTTAAAAGTAATAGTATAATTTAGACTTATCCATAGTTTATTGTTACGGTTACCCTTAGTCTCGCTGAGAGATGGACCGCTTAGTAGCCTGGATTCCTATTGCTGAAGAGGGGAGAAACTGCTTTCCATAGTATTCTATATGAGTCTCGCAAATGTAGAATAATCCCCCTTAGCTGTAGTACAGCTAGGATACCCTTCTGCCCACAAAAACGAGTCAACGCTGCGATTGAGGGACAACCAAGAACTGAGGACTGGGATGCCCAGCCTGCTTTTTATTTTGGTTACATGCACACAGGGCACTCCCAGGGGGGGAAGCATAAAATCCCCCATCACACATTTAGACAAAGCCCTTGGACAGGCCACCGCAGATAACAAGTACACACAAGAAAACAATTGAGTCCTTCTTATCACCTAGCAGTGAATGCTTATCACAAACTTAATTACAGTACACAATATGCTAGGAAACCTGCCTCAGAAAATAGTTTTCTCAAAACTGAACAGAGTTAACCCTTTATGAAATGATACTTGTTACAGTTTTCTTGGAGCCCTTCTTAGGCGCTGGCTTGGCTGGTTCAGGCATTGCTGCTGGGAAATAAGTTTCTTCACAACAAAATAACTAATGCTTCTGTAACAGTGCTCCCTTTCTGTGGAACACTCTGGCAGACACGGTCTGACCCCTTTTCGGGGCAGACTAAGGCTGTCCAGACCGCTGGTTATGCGGGGCTGAGGTCGGTTTGTCTGGACAACCCGTCGGCGTTGCCATTCTGTTTCCCAGGTCTGTAAGTAATGGTGAAATTGAAGGGTTGCAACGATAAACTCCAACGTAATAGCCTGCCATTATCTCCAGAGACCCGGTTCAGCCACACCAACGGGTTATGGTCGGTGACCAGAGTGAACTCCTGCCCATATAAATAGGGAGTCAATTTCTTTAATGCCCACACCAAAGCCAAACACTCCTTTTCGACCG
Organism: Bombina bombina; assembly: GCF_027579735.1. Lineage (NCBI taxonomy): Eukaryota > Metazoa > Chordata > Amphibia > Anura > Bombinatoridae > Bombina > Bombina bombina. The sequence goes on from NC_069505.1 coordinate 37,238,583, forward strand.
CTGCATAGCTGACTTCGCGGGGCAGGAGCTTCCGGCTGATGTAGGCAACTGGATGCTCCCCTCCATCTTCGCCTACTTGGCTGAGGACGGCTCCCAGCCCGAACATGGAAGCATCTGTATGGACGATAAAACGTTTGTTAAGGGCTGGAGCCGCCAAGACAGGAGCGTTAATTAGAGCATTTTTGAGAGCCTGGAAAGCCGTTTCACAGTGGGGAGACCACAGGACCTGTCGAGGTAAGTTCTTCTTGGTCAAGTCAGTCAGGGGTTTGGCAAGTGTGCTGTAGTCTGGTACGAACCGTCTATAGTACCCTGCCGTGCCCAGGAAGGCTAGGACCTGAGTCTTAGTGATGGGGGTGGGCCAATTGGCGACAGCTTCTATCTTGGCCGGCTCTGGTCGCTGCTTTCCACACCCCACCCGGTGACCCAGGTACTGTACCTCGGCCATCCCAAAGTGGCATTTTTCTGGCTTCAGAGTCAGGCCAGCAGCCCGGATCTGATCCAGAACCATTCCTATGTGAGCTAAGTGGTCCTCCCATGACTCACTGTGGATCGCTATGTCGTCCAGGTAGGCGCAAGCAAAACTCTGGAAGCCATCCAGGAGCCTATCCACCAAGCGCTGGAATGTAGCTGGGGCATTCTTCATCCCAAACGGCATTACCCTAAACTGATATAAGCCGAATGGGGTGACGAATGCCGACTTGGGGATAGCCTCCGGGGCCAGGGGAATCTGCCAGTAACCTTTGCAGAGGTCAATAGTGGTCAGGTAATTTCCCCTGGCTATACGATCGAGTAGCTCGTCTACCCTGGGCATAGGGTAAGCGTCCGTCACGGTCTTTTCATTGAGCCTCCGATAGTCTACGCAGAACCGGGTGGTCCCATCTTTCTTGGGCACCAAGACAACTGGGGAGGCCCAGGGACTATCGGAGGGCTCAATTACCCTGAGTTGGAGCATCTCATCGATCTCCTTCTTCATTCCTATCCTAACTGCTTCGGGGATTCGGTACGGAGCCTGGCGCAAGGGAGCTTGTCCCGGAGTATCTACCTGGTGGGTGGTTAAAGTAGTGTACCCTGGCTTCGGGGAGAAGGTGAGGTGTTTGGACTGTAGGAGTTGGTTGAGCTGCTCCCTTTCAGTGGGGCTAAGTCGGTCTCCTATCTGAACCTGAGCCACTATACCTGTGGGGAGACTCTTTTCTAATAGGTCTGGAATGGGTAGACTGTCGGGGCCTTCCTGAGGGGAACAACATACGGCCGTCACGTTCTCTGGTCGCTCAAAATATTCCTTGAGCATGTTTACATGGAATGTCTTTCTAAGATTGTTGTCGTGGCAGCTAGCTATCACATAAGTGGTGTCTCCCCTTTTCTCTACGATCTGGTAGGGGCCCTGCCAGGACGCCTGCAATTTGTCTGTCTTCACCGGCTTAAGTACTAACACCTTTTGTCCTATGGTAAAGATTCTCTTTCGGGCCCCCCGATCGTACCATACTTTCTGTCTTCTCTGGGCCGACTGGAGATTAGCCCGCACGGATTTGGCTAATTGCTCCATTCGGTCCCTGAGTTCCAGCACGTATGGCACAATGGGGACACCGTCAGTCTCCATCTCTCCCTCCCAGTGCTCCCGGATCAGGTTTAGGGGTCCCCGTACCTTTCTTCCGTAGAGCAACTCGAAGGGAGAGAACCCTGTCGTTTCCTGGGGCACCTCCCGATAAGCAAAAAGGAGGTGCGGCAGGAAGCGTTCCCAGTCTCGGTATTCCTGAGTGAACGTCTTGAGCATTTGCTTGAGGGTCCCATTGAACCTCTCACACAGCCCGTTCGTCTGGGGGTGGTATGGGGAGCTCAGGAGGGACTTAATTTTGCAAACCTGCCAGAGTTGTTGGGTCAATTCAGCCGTAAATTGGGTGCCTCGGTCGGATAGGATTTCTTTTGGAAATCCTACCCGGGAGAACACCTGTACTAGTGCATTCGCTACCGTATCCGCTTGTATGTTGGATAGGGCGACAGCCTCTGGGTACCTGGTAGCGTAGTCCACTACGGTAAGAATGTAGCGCTTACCGGAGGGACTAGGGGTAGCCAGTGGTCCCACTAGGTCAATAGCAACCCGGCTGAAGGGTTCCTCTACAATGGGCATATTTACTAGATGGGCTTTAGGGTGATCGCCTCGCCTTCCTACTCGTTGACACACATCGCAGGTGTTACAGTAAGTTCTAACGTCAGCGTGTACCCCTGGCCAAAAGAACGTGTGAGTAATGCGGTGTAGGGTACGGGTTACAGCTAGGTGGCCTGCTAAGGGGATGTCGTGGCCTATCTTGAGGATTTCTTGACGGTATTTGTGGGGCACTACCAGCTGTCGCCTACGCTGTCCCCTTTTCTCTGTCCAGCGGTATAGTTTCCCTTTTTCCCATAAGAATGTTTCATTATCTGCCCCGCCCCCTCCGGTCTCTGCTCGTTCCCGGTACTTTTGTAAGGTCGGGTCAGTCTTAGACTCTGTCTCGAAAGCATCTGGGGAGTCCCAGGGTATGGGGCCTAACATGTCAGGCAAGGTCGGGGTAGGTCTTACCTGTGTCTCCCGCACTGGTGAGAGTTCTCGCTCCGTCCGGGCTTGGGCCCGTGTAGTCACTGGGTCCGCCTCGTTGTTGCATACTGGAGCATAGGCAGAAGTCATGGGGCCCAAATCATTGCCCAGTAGTACTTCGGCAGGTAAATTATCCATTATGCCCACGTTCACAGCCCCCTTTCCCGCTCCCCAATCAAGATGCACTTTAGCTGTTGGAATTTTGTACACATCCCCCCCCGCCACTCTAACGGCCACAGTCTGTCCAGATCGCTTGTGCTCCGGCACCAAATGACTCTGTACCAGCGTGATAGTAGCCCCTGTGTCTCTCAATCCCTCGGTAGATCGCCCCTCGAGCCATACCTTCTGCCGATGGTGCTGGCGGTTATCTGAGGCAGCATATACAGGGTCCGCCTCGTGAAGCGGCCCCAAATATTCCTCCATAGGGGCCTCTTGGTTAACACAGAGGGTCCGGGCCGGACGATATGCCCCAGAGGGGTAATTGTAATTCCTGGGTGTCTGGTGCGTATTAAGGGGGCAGCTAGCCATGAAATGCCCTGGTTGCTTGCATCGGTGGCAAGTCGGTCTGGGACGCTCAGAGCTGTTATTGGGTGGTCCTGAGTGTCGGGCGGGCCCTGCGGGCACAGGGGCTCGGAATTCAGCACGAGGGGGTGCACGGTAAACCTCTCTGGGTTCGTGAAGACGGGAGTCATAATGTTCATCGGCCAATTTGGCTGCTTCTTCTAAGGTAGAAGGTCGCCTGTCTCGCAGCCATACCTTCCCTTGCTGTTCCATGCCATTATAAAAATGTTCTAAGAGAAACAATTGTAAAATTTCCTCACCAGTCACCGCTTTACTTCCGCTCATCCAGTGATTTGCCGCTCTCCGCATTCGGTGCGCCCATTCCATATGGGTATCGTTAGGCTTCTTTTTCGTGCCCCGAAACTGTCGGCGATACGCGTCCGGAGTTACTGCGTATCGTCGCAACAGTGTCTCCTTAACTAGCTCATACTGTGTCACTTCCTCAGCACCCAGAGTACGAAAGGCTTCCAGGGCTCGCCCGGATAGTTTCCCAGACAATATCGTGGGCCACTCCCTGTTGGGAATCTGGTGCAGGGCACATTGCCTTTCGAAGTCCGCCAAATATTCATCAATCCCTGTCTCGCTCTCTAGGAAGGGTCGAAATGCCGCATAGGGTATCTTGGGCCTCCCAGCATTTTCGACAGGGATGATTACCTGCGGGGCTTCAGCATTGCGGTGTGCGTTCGCTAGGTTGAGTTCGTGGGCTCGAGTCTCTCGTATATCCTTGTCCGCTTCCGCCATCAACTGCTGTACCAATTCCATGGAGGGGTTCGGCCCGTACAGTGAGAGCCTCTCCCGAACAATCCTGTTTTTTTCGTCACTAATCGTGGTCGGTGTTTCCGCCATTGTGAAGCTCTGATCCAGTTCGGTCAATTCTGCGATCAGCTCTCTCCTCGGCCGGTTGCTGGCGTACCCCCCTCTGCTTTCAAGTAAATCCTTTAGGGTTGTACGCTTCAATTTTTCGTAAGCGCTCTCCATCCGTTCTGTACCTCTCCTAGGAAATCCAGGAAAAATCCCACCGCTGCCGCCAAATGTTACGGTTACCCTTAGTCTCGCTGAGAGATGGACCGCTTAGTAGCCTGGATTCCTATTGCTGAAGAGGGGAGAAACTGCTTTCCATAGTATTCTATATGAGTCTCGCAAATGTAGAATAATCCCCCTTAGCTGTAGTACAGCTAGGATACCCTTCTGCCCACAAAAACGAGTCAACGCTGCGATTGAGGGACAACCAAGAACTGAGGACTGGGATGCCCAGCCTGCTTTTTATTTTGGTTACATGCACACAGGGCACTCCCAGGGGGGGAAGCATAAAATCCCCCATCACACATTTAGACAAAGCCCTTGGACAGGCCACCGCAGATAACAAGTACACACAAGAAAACAATTGAGTCCTTCTTATCACCTAGCAGTGAATGCTTATCACAAACTTAATTACAGTACACAATATGCTAGGAAACCTGCCTCAGAAAATAGTTTTCTCAAAACTGAACAGAGTTAACCCTTTATGAAATGATACTTGTTACAGTTTTCTTGGAGCCCTTCTTAGGCGCTGGCTTGGCTGGTTCAGGCATTGCTGCTGGGAAATAAGTTTCTTCACAACAAAATAACTAATGCTTCTGTAACATTTATTATACAGATTACAGCACCAAGCTTTTATACCTACCCAGTCTCTGGAACACATTCTGGGCATATGGTTATTTTTACAACACAGCATCAAAATTAGAAAGACAAATAATATGTGAACCCATTCAATAATAATAACAATATTCCATTAGGAATGAATTATATGTAAATAATACACTATAGCTATTTATCATCTATCTATCTGTATATATATGTATATATATATATATATATATATATATATATATATATATATATATATATATATATATATATATATATATATATATGCAAGCAACAAATGTTGTGCAAAAGAGATTTTTAGGGACATTTCCAGGGACAAAAAAAATCCAGGGACATACAACAAAATCCAGGGACTGTCTCTGGAAATCAGGGACTGTTGGCAACTATGCTGTTTAGTTTTTTGTTTTTTTTTAGGCTAGGTTTTTTTTTTATTTTGGGGGGGCTTTTTTATTTTGATAGGACTTCTAGATTAGGTGTAATTAGTTTAAATATTTGATCAATTATTTTTTATTTTGTTTAATTTAGTGTTTATTATTTTGTGTAATTTAGTTAATTGTATTTAATTAATGTAATTTATTTAATTGTAGTGTAATGTTAGGTGTTAGTGTAACTCAGGTTAGGTTTTATTTTACTGGTAAATTTGTATTTATTTTAACTAGGTAGCTAGTAAATAGTTAATAACTATTTACTAACTAGTTGTCAGGGTTCTGACCTACTCATGTATATACCTTTAAGAGCAGCCTTTATATTCCTACCTTACCCAGCACCACCTGCTAATTAATTATGTTAGCTTGTAGCTTTGCTACGTATCAGTTATACTACTGATGTTTTCAGGACGAAGTCTACAACTTTTGCCTAAAAAAACTTTGAATCAAGCTTTACAAAGCATCCAGCTTCTACAAACTTCTCACACACTGTGGTGATATCCCGGGACTCTAAAAAAGAACTTTGTTAAACATCGCAGCTTCTTTTTACTGCACCAGCTCTTCACTGTAATCTCTGCTGAAACGGACTGTTTGTTTGTGTGCATTCTGGGTCGCACTCACCACAAACTCTCAAGGAATCTATATCTCTCAACTACTCGCCAGCAGTCAAGCCACAATTCTTAAGAAGCATAATTAATTCATCCTAGGAAGATAAATTTCAAAATAGACCGGAGCTCGATAGTTCCGTCCCTCTGTCGTGCGTCATCCAGATGGACAGGTTACGATCAGCTGTTCCAGCCGCAAGCACACCCACTGGTGTGACGTCAGCTCACGCTGACAAGCTAGAGGATCGCTCTCAGCCTGAAAACAACAGCAGGCTAAACTTGCTCTCTGCTGCAAATAAATAAGTAAAATGGATTTCCTTCCCTGACATCCTCAGTCAGATCATTCAGGCATAAAGACTCAAAGCTATACAGGACTTTATTTCTTATCTCTCCTGTAACCAACATCTGAAGAGTGAAGACAAACACTAAACAGTTTTCATCTCTTAAAGTGACACACATTATCTAAAATTAGCTAGGATCTGCAGTTGTGGTTCATAATCCTTAGCCTTAAAAAACAAAATAGGGCTTTAATAACAAATCATCCTTTCAGATGTGACATAATTAATTAGCCAATTGAAATAAAAATGGATCCAGCAGACCTGCCAAATGTGGTATATAATCTCTCCCAGTGAGTCGACCAGTTGACACAAGGACTGAGAGAGCTCCAGCTACAAAATGAGAGCTTAAAAGCTACTATAAAGGATAACACTCCTAAACCTCAGGTATCACTACCTGAAAAATTCTCCGGATATAGATCTGCCTTTAGGCAGTTTAAGAATGCCTGTAACCTATTGTTCATAATGCGCCCAAAGACCTATCACACTGAGAGAATTAAAGTTATGACAGTGATATCCTTCCTTCGAGGAGAGGCCAGAACCTGGGCTGATCTTTTAATCGAAAATGATGATCCACTTTTGGGACACTCTCAGGGTTTTTCACGCAGATGAGCCAGCTTTATGAAGATACCCAAAGGCAGCTTCTGCAGAAATGAAAATGCGATCTCAGGAAGAAGGCCTGTGGAGGAATACCTCACAGAGTTCAAGCTCTACATCGCCGACTCAGAGTGGAGTGAGGTTGCCCTGCGCAATCAGTATAGGCTTGGCCTATCAGAACCCCTCTGTTACGGTTGCCTCCAGGCTGGCTGGAAGTTGGACCGTAGAAAAGGATGCTCCTAGCGCTCACCAAAGGATCATCAGCACCGTAGACACTATAACTACTGCGTAGCCACCATACGTAATGCAGACTCTACGAACCACCGCTGCTGGGCTGGTATCTCGCCATCTGCTCTGCGCCCTGGACCTACGACCAGGCTCCAGTAGGTGAACCTCTTCCTTCTGTACAGCGAAGCAGGATCAGGAACAAGAGCTCTTACGGGAGCTCAGTAGCTAAGGGAGTATATAGAGCATAGCAATCCTTGTAGTGATTATAGCTGTCCCCTACAAACATGAGTCAAAGCTGCAAGTTAGAGGGTCAGAAAAGGTCTGATGTGCTGGAACACACAGCCTGCTTTTTATTGAGGTTACATGCAAAAAGGACACTCTCAGGGGGAGGCATAAAATCCCCAATCACACATTTGATACATTTAGATAGAGAGGCAACGCCCTTTGACAGGCCATAGTAGAATTACATTTCTTCAGCAGATAACAAGTTTAAACACAAGAAAACAATGCAGTCCACCTTATCAACTAGCAGTCTGATTAGACAATGGGAATGTTTATCACTAAACTTAATTAGAGCTGATCCCAGCAAACTTGTATTTAGAAAGCTTCTTGAAGCTGAACAAAATTTAACTCTTTAGTTCTGACCGAAGGGTCTGTCACATAGCACTTAATGGCACACAATGAAAACAAATGCTTTTGTAACAGTGCTCCCTTTCTGTGGAACACTCTGCCTGTGTGGTACTTGGTTCAGTAAGTCCTATTTACTGAACAAAGTGGGAGAAAGCCAGGGACAAGTTATTTTACAGGTCTGGGGACATAGTCTTAAAGGGGCATTGTTCACCAAAGTCACAATATGTCCCCAGACGGTTCTTAAAGGGCCATACACACCCAATAAAAGTTAATAGGTTTTCAGGGGCACAATCTTCCAGGGGCCATAGTCATGAGGAAGGAGGCTGGCAAATAGGCTTCTCCACGATCCATGGAAGCAGGGCAACTTTTCATTTAAAGGGCCAGTTACAAATAGCAATTTGTAACACCCTCAAAGATGAACTAGCCCGGATTGAACTCCCACAAAGCTTGGAGGAATTGATGAAGTCTCTACAGATAGACCGACGCCTCAGGGAGAGGCATGCAGAACGACATCCCGAGTTCTTACTCAAGACACAATTCCCATCCACTTCTGCCACACCTACTAAGGAGACACCAGTCCCAATGGAGCTGGGGGTAATGAAAGGGCCTTTACAGCCAGACGAAAGGTTGCGTAGAAAACTAAAAAATCTTTGCATGTATTGTGCATCACCCACGCACTCAGTAAAGGACTGCCCTCTGCTGCAACGACAAAGGAAAAGTAAGTTACACCACTTAAGCAATTGCTTTGCTAGTAAGGTAACCAATCCAGCTTACTGTACTATCTCTCTTTCCCTGCAGTGGGATCGCCAGAACCTCCGCAGTGAAGCGATTGTCGATTGAGGAGAATATTCCAGTATCCTAGACGCAGCTTTGATTAAGAAAAATAAAATTCCCCTTGTGTTAAAACCTAAACCTGTTTCTGTCAGTCATTGATGGGTCTATTGTCAATTCAGGGCCTGTCACACACCAGACCATACCTATAAAAGTCATCACTGACACTGGGCATGTCGAATATATTGCATTTGATGTCTTACCTTCACCATTATTTCCTGTCATTCTAGGGTTATCCTGGTTGCAACTCCATCAACCCATTATCCATTGGGAGTCTCTAAAAATTAACTTCAACTCGACTTACTGCCAAATGACATGTCTCCAACGTCATCTGGTACTCCAGGTAACAAAGGATTCCCTGCCAGAAGAGAACCAAGATTATGCAGATGTCTTCAGCAAAAAGGAAGCTGAGGCATTACCACCGAATTGACCATACGACTGCCCCATAGAACTGTTACCAGACTCCTCAATTCCTGTTGGACATCTATTTCCATTGTCCCAACCAGAACTTCAGTTTCTGAAAACATATTTAGACGAAAACCTCAAAAAAGGGTTCATCAGACCATCGACTTCACCTGCTGGTGCAGGCATCTTCTTCGTGAAGAATAAAGATTACTCACTCAGACCAATTATTGATTATCGCAAACTCAACAAGAGGATGATAAAAAACAGGTATCTGTTACCACTTATACCTGAGTTAGTGGAACGCCTCAGCACAGCAAAGATATTTACAAAACTTGATCTACGAGGCACCTATAATTTGGTGAAGATTCGAGAAGGGGATGAGTGGCTCACAGCCTTTTGGACCTGATACAGCTTGTATGAATACACAGTGATGCCATTCGGGCTTTGCAATGCCCCAGCCACGTTTCAATACCTAATAAATTACATTTTTCTGGATTTATTGGATGTGTGTCTGGTAGTGTATTTGGATGACATCCTCATATATTCGGATAATATCGAAGACCACAAGAAGCATGTCAGATGGGTATTTGAACGCCTGAGAACACACCAGTTATACGCAAAACCTGAGAAATGTTTATTCCATGCTACGGAGATCTCTTTCCTTGTATACCGCATTTCACCTTCAGGTGTTCAAATGGAAGACAACAAGGTTGAGGCTATAAAAAAACTGGCCAACTCCAACATGTAGAAAGGATGTTCAACGCTTTTTGGGTTTCGCCAACTTTTACCGCAAGTTCATAAAAGGTTCTTCTGGCATAGCAAAGCCTATCAGCGCTCTTACAGGTAAACATCCAACATTCAACTGGACTTCTGCTGCACAAAATGCATTCAACTTCTTAAAACAATTATTCACATCTGCTCCAATTCTACCCTTTCCCGACCCAGACCTACAATATATACTTTAGGTGGATGCCTCGGAATATGCCCTAGGGGCTATACTCTCTCAATGGAAAGCTACTAACGAGCCTCTGCATCCCGTTGCCTTCTACTCCAGGTTGATGACACCACCAGAATTGAACTATCCCATTGGAGAGAAGGAGCTTCTTGTCATGAAATCCTCATTCGAGCACTGGCGACATCTACTAGAAGGTAACAAAACTCCCATTCTAGTGTACACCGACCACAGAAATTTGGAGTATCTGCAATCAAGCAAAACTCTTTCGGCCCGACAACTTCGATGGAGCCTTTATTTCACAAGGTTCAAGTTCCACATCACATACAGGCCTGGCTCAAAAAACGGGAAGGCTGATGCTCTATCTAGAAACATAAGTCGACCCCTTGCTCAGATTAAACCTCAATCCATTTTATCTTCTGATCACTTCATTGGTGCTCTCCAATCTTCTCAGCAAATATTACGTGAAAAACAACAGGATGACACTTCTTACCCAAAAGATAAGTTACTACTCAAGTCAGATGGGTTGTACTACTCTGGAGCTAAACTTTTCATACCCTCATCTTTAAGGGAGGTCATTTTACAAGACCATCATGATTCACCTTCAGCAGGTCACCCAGGAACCTATAAAACAATAGAATTGATACGAAGGCACTATTGGTGGCCAATGATTAATCAGACCATAAAAGACTATCTTACGACTTGTCCAATATATGTGACATCCAAACCAGAAAGAGCCCAACCATATGGGTTGCTGAAACTTTTACCAATTCTGGAAAGACCATGGCACACAGTGGATGTAACTGCATACTAGTTGTTGCCGACCTTCATACCAAGATCTCCCATTTCGTTCCTTATAAAAAATTACCTACCTCTGCAGAAACAGCTGAACTTTTCATAACACATATTGTACAGTTGCATGGCTTACCCTCTGTGATAATAACTGACAGAGGCACACAGTTTACCTCACGCTTTTGAAAACAGCTCTGCAAGATCTTACAGATGAATCATCAATACAGTACAGCTTTTCACCCCCAGACCAATGGCCAATCGGAGAGAGTGAACCAAAGCCTGGAACATTACATCAGGTGTTACTGTTCATTTCAACAGGACAAATGGGTTGATTATATTCCGGTGGTGGAATATACTTACAACAATTCCGTCAACTCCTCCACCAAAATATCTCCCTTCTTTGCCAATTATGGCTAACACCCTATGTTCCAGATGTTCCCACCATCGGAAACAACTTCACCACATGTTAATGATATGACTAACGCTCTTAAAGAGATACATGACTACGTTCGAGAAAACATCAAACTCGCCCAAAACAGACATAAAACTCATTATGATACCAGAAGAAGGAAATCACCCTCTTACCACATCGGAGATAAGGTCTGGCTCTCAACCAAGCATTTGAAGTTAAAAACCTCATGTAAAAAGTTTTCTAAACTGTTTTTGGGTCCATTTCCCATCATCAAAGTAGTATGCTGTCACACTGGCTTTACCTCCCAGTCTTCGTATCCATCCAAATTTTCACGTGTGCCTTTTAAAGCCGTACACACCTATCAGGACTCTCAATGGGGTCGAACCTCTCGTCTCTGTTGAGAGTGACATTGATGTCTATGAAATCAGCCGCATCTTGGATTCGAGGATCTTAAGGGGACGGCTCCAGTGCCTGGTGAGATGGAAAGGTTTTACCTCCGATGACAACTCTTGGGAATCTTCCAACAACTTACAATCTGCCCGTCTAGTTGCGCGTTACCACCATACCAACCCGGACATACCTGGTCCACCTGCTGCGGTGCAGCCCGGTTGAGGGGGGGACATGTCAGGGTTCTGACCTACTCGTGTATATACCTTTAAGAGTAGCCTTTATATTCCTACCTTACCCAGCACCACCTGCTAATTAATTCTGTTAGCTTGTAGCTTTGCTACGTATCAGTTATACTACTGAAGTTTCCAGGATGCTTTACAAAGCATCCAGCTTCTACAAACTTCTCACACACTGTGGTGATATCCCGGGACTCTAAAAAAGAACTTTGTTAAACATCGTAACTTCTTTTTACTGCACCAGCTGTTCACTGTAATCTCTGGTGAAACGGATTGTTTGTGTGCATTCCGGGTCGCACTCACCACGAACTCTCAAGGAATCTATATCTCTCAACTACTCACCAGCAGTCAAGCAGCAATTCTTAAGAAGCATAATTAATTCATCCTAGGAAGATAAATTTCAAAATAGACCGGAGCTCGATAGTTCCGCCCCTCTGTTGTGCGTCATCCAGACGGACAAGTTAAGATCAGCTGTTTTAGCCGCAAGCACACCCACTGGTGTGACGTCAGCTCACACTGACAAGCTAGAGGATCGCTCTCAGCCTGAAAACAACAGCCGGCTAAACTTGCTCTCTGCTGCAAATAAACAAGTAAAATGGATCTCCTTCCCTGACATCCTCAGTTAGATCATTCAGGCATAAAGACTCAAAGCTATACAGGACTTTATTTCTTATCTCTCCTGTAACCAACATCTGAAGACAAACACTAAACAGTTTTCATATCTAAAAGTGACACACACTATCTAAAATTAGCTAGGATCTGCAGTTGTGGTTCATAAACCTTAGCCTTAAAAAACAAAATAGGGCTTTAATAACAAATCATCCTTTCAGAGGTGACACTAGTCTACCTAGTTAAAATAAATATAAACTTAGCTTTAAAATAAAATTAACACCTAAGATAGCTACAATGTACCCATTAGTTATATTATATCTATCTTAGGTTTATTTTACAGGTAAGTAGTTTTAAATAAGTATTATTTAGGTATTAATTGTAATGTTTATTTAGATTTATTTTAATTATATTAAAGTTAGTGGGTGTTAGGGTTAGGGTTACGTTAGGGTTAGAATTAGGGTTAGGTTTAGGGGTTAATAACTTTTGTATAGTGGCGGCGACATTGTGGGCGACAGATTAGGGATTAATAAGTGTAGGTAGGTAGCGATGACATTGGGGTGGCATATTAGGGGTTAATAAGTGTAATGTAGGTGGCGGCGATGTCGGAGGCAGCAGATTAGGGGTAAATAAGTGTAATGTAGGTGGCGGCGATGTCGGGCGGCAGATTAAGGGTGTTTATACTCGGGGTTTATGTTAGGGTGTTAGGTGTAATATAAAATTTGTTTCCCCATAGGAGTCAATGGGGCTGCGTTACGGAGCTTTACGCTCCATTATTGCAGGTGTTAGGCTTTTTTTCAGCCAGCTCTCCCCATTGATGTCTATGGGGAAATCGTACACGAGCACGTAAAACCAGCTTACCGCAACGCTGGTATTGGAGTGCGGTATGGAGCTCAATTTTGCTCAACACTCACTTATTGCCTGCTAACACCGGGTTTTTGTAAACCTGTAATAGCAGCGCTGTAGGGAAGTGAGCGGTGACAATAACTTACAAGTTAGCACCGCACCGCTCATAACGCAAAACTCGTAATCTAGCCATAAGTACCTAAATAACTTAGGTGTGATGTTCTAAATAAATTCCACGATTCTCCTATGTCTGGTCACCCTGGTATTCACAAAACTAAGGAACCAATCAAGAGGAACTTTTGGTGGCCCAATATTGATCCAGTCCATATATAACTATGTCACCACATGTGATGTATGTGCCAAAAATAAAATTGAGAAGAGAAGACCTGTGAGTTATTTAAATCCGA
>NC_069505.1:37262059-37289559 GCF_027579735.1 Bombina bombina
ACAAGATGGGTTAGTGCATTGCTTGTATTACACTAATTCATTATTGAGACACTGGGGCATATTTATCAAACTCCATACAGAGCATGATGCCCTAAAGACCGCTGCTTCATAACCTGCTCTGAGGCGGCGGACAGAAATCCACCTGATCGAATACGATCGGGTTGATTGACACCCCCTGTTAGCGGCAGATTAGCCGTGAATCTGCAGGGGTCGGTATTGCACCAGCATTTCACAAGAACTGCTGGTGCAATGATAAATGCTGAGAGCGTATGCTGTTGGCATTTATCAATGTGCAGCGGACATGATCCGCAATATCGAATCATGTCCGCCCGCACAATGATAATTCGGCCCCACTAATATATCATTTATTTGAGTAGCACAATAAAATGTAGCTGAATGGCAAACTTATTAACAACACTTTACTATCTATGTAGGGCGAAAATAACTTAGCAATGTGTTTTACTTTTAAGTGATATATATGTCTTATCTTCCATTACATGAGGATATAGGGCAAAACAACTTATAATGATTCTCAAAAGACAATAAACTAATCGGTATCATAGAGAAACTTTAGCAACTATTAGGAACTGAGGAAGCATTGAAGATTCCAATGTAGTTTTCATATAAGTCAATTTACTAACCCAAAATAATCTTTTTTTTAAAGGGACCTATAGTTTGTGACCACTCCAGTCTTTGCACATATATGTGGTTAAAGGGACAGTTTACTCAAATATTTTTTCCCCTTTAATTTGTTCCAAATGATCCACTTTACCTGCTGGAGTGTGTTAAATTGTTTACAAGTATTTTCTTTAACATTATATTGGCCTTTGAAACAGTTGATTTAGGATGTGGAATCCCCACCTATTCTGAAAGTTTATGGCCTTAGGTCCAAGCTATAGATAAGCTGTGTAAACACAGCCAGCAGAAGAAATTACACTCCAAGGGGGTATAGAAGATATAAGGTAATAAAATGTTTATTTTCCATTGTTCTCTCCAAGTATTGGTCTTTGGTTTACAGACAGATATAAGATAAAGAAGCATGTATATGTACCCAATGTGATAAAATAATGAGATTTGATTATACCTACAAACTCAACCTATTTTATTAGGTTGTGGTTTTGAAACACAAAATCAGCTATTTAACCCCTTAATGACCACAGCACTTTTCAATTTTCTGTCCGTTTGGGACCAAGGCTATTTTTACATTTTTGCAGTGTTTGTGTTTAGCTGTAATTTTCCTCTTACTCATTTACTGTACCCACACATATTATATACCGTTTGTCTCGCCATTAAATGGACTTTCTAAAGATACAATTATTTTCATCATATCTTATAATTTACTATAAAAAAATTATAAAATATGAGGAAAAAATGGAAAAAAAAACCACTTTTTCTGACTTCCGGTGGGCGGGCATAGCAAGAGGACGCAGGTTTGCTGAGCTCCGTAGGTTTATGCTCACAAACCTGGGATTTTTCTACCTAAAGTGCCCGGAAAGCTGAAATCCTTGGCAGGGGACCATCTCGACACCTGCCCGGACAAGTAAAGCGAGGAGCGCATTCGATCTGCTCCCCCATCGGCAAGCCACTATAAAAGATCGCGGCGGCGATCAGAGACAGAGACAGAGACCGGACCGCCCCACACAGTAAATGCGGGGTAAGTGGAGAGCTTAGTGGGCCACAGTTCGAGCGAGGAGAGCCAGATTCTAGCTTCCACTAGCTTCCACTAGCCAGAAGCGGACGGCCGCATCAGTATCGGATACCGGTGAGTGGCGTAACAAACTTGCGGCAGCCATCTTGTGTAAAGGCGCTGCAGGTGTTGAGCCCTGCAGCCCCCCTTGAGCCTCACGAGTCTCTCCTGGCTCCCCCTAAACTAGAATCCTATTGCTGGCCAGTGAAAGGGAACGGAGGGAACCTTAATCAAGAGGACTAAAAAGTTAAATATTGTCACACACTGGGCATAGAGAGAGAGTGCACGGTACTCCACGTGGGGCTGCTCATTACAGTCTAATAATCACAACTGTTAACACAGGCCCAATAACACCACAATAGTGCAGCATTAACTGGTTCCACATAAGTGAGTTGAAAGTTTGGGACACACTGAGAACCTGTGGGGAGAAAGAAACTACAAAGCCAACACTGCTGAAATTAATTAAAAGACACCTGCAAGCACAAGAGAAAAAAGGAATAAAGAGGTGGCACTTATAAATACAGCCGTTAGCCCCACAACAGAGCCAAAGATACAAGGCTAGTCACTATAGGAGACTATAAGAGTTTATTTGCTGACCGGATAACCAAGCAGAAAGGGGAATAGACAATCTACAATTAGAAGTTAAGCTTGCAGGACATTTCTGGACCACATCTCCCCCATAGAATAGTGCCGGGGAAAAAAACAAAAAAGAACACAGCAAAAGGAGTGGGTTGCTAACAACTTGAGGAGGCCTCAGTATTCTTGGACTGCTCACCACAGTGTTTGCATCAGTGTGACGCCCTCTGGTAACATGCAAGGCTAAACTTATGTGAGTTCATACCCCCTCACTCACCCACCAAGCAGAAAAGACTTACAAACTTTCTGATAGACCTGATAATTTGTATTTTTTAAGTGTTTCCATACAGTTCAGTGGATTTGCCCTCTCACCCTGTAACAGACATACTATATCATTATTCCTGGCTAGAATCCATAGCTATAAAACCCACTCACCTGTATGCAAAAATATTACAACTCTTTCACTAAAACAACCGTCACAATGACGAACAGATTAAAAAATTCTGACAAGAGAAAGAATCAAGCAGAGATACAACAGGTGGCAGTGGCCGCTGAAGATATGCCCTTGAACAACACTATAGACACCCATCCAATAGTCTCCCAGATCTCAGCCCTGTTTTTGCCGAAAATTGATCAGCTCCAGTCAGGAATGGACTCACTTACAGCAGAAGTTAAATCCTTCAATGGTAGACTGACACAGGTGGAGCAGAAGGTTGCAGACAGTGAACTCCGCCACAGAGAGACTGAATCCAATGTTCAAACGCTACAACAACAAAATGAGAAACTATGGGCTAAGATAGACGATCTAGAGAACAGATCGCGCAGAAACAACCTGCGAATAGTGGGAGTTCCGGAGTCGATCTTACCCACGCAACTGATGGAGTTCGCAGAAAATACCCTACCACAGTTATTAAAAATCCCACAGGATTCCTTACCCTGTACAGCAGAGAGGGCGCACAGAGTGGGAGACCCAAGAAAACAGGGAGGACCCAACCAAGCACCACGCCAAGTTATGGTGAAATATCTCAGCTTCCAAGACAAAGTCACCATCCTGCAGGCATACAGAAAGACATCCCCATTGGAATATGAGGGAAAGAGAATCTATTTGTTTCAGGACTACTCTGCCACAGTGGCAGCACGAAGGAGAGAATTCTCACCATATTGTAAACAGCTAATAGACCAGGGCAGGTCAGCGGTTTTATTGTTTCCAGCACGCCTGAGACTCCAGACAACAAGAGGCCCACTGTTCTTTGATTCACCAGAACAATTGAATCTCCACTTACAGGTGGAGAGAGAACGTCAAGGGGCTGGGGAGGGCAGAGACACTGACCCACCAACTTGAAACTCACTGCAGGTCCACAGAAGGAAATACCACAGATAGACTATAAGTTCAGTCATGCAAATTGGTATCCTTAAAATGTGAGGGGGGGGGAGGACTCTTCTTTAGAAGGGTTATACTTGTTTCTTAACTGTACCTGTTCCTTATTTGTTGGGGATTGTGGGGGGGAGGAGGAACTACTGTTTGCAAAAGGGATTACTGTTTGTCATTTCGTTGTTTAACATTGTTTGTCTCTCTTTTGAAGTGTGAACGTTTAAAGCTGCCTGGATCCGTGTGACCTTGGGGCGTTACTCCGGGAGAAAGGGGTCATAAAACACCTTGACATACACAGAGTGTAAGTAAATACTAGACAGCTGGGGAGACTCTGCACCACACTTTAAGCGCTTACCAAGACGTACCACACTCAGGTATTCTCCAACACTTTTGACTGATACCCATCCCAGTATAAGATGAAGTTAATTACATGGAATGTGGGAGGGATTACATCCCCAATCAAGAGGAAAACTATTCTTAGGCAGCTGAACATTAAGAAGGCTGACATAGCGATATTAGAAGAAACACACCTCTCACAAACTGAACACCAGAAGCTGAAGCAGAGCTGGGTGGGAGAGGTTCTGTACACACCGTATGAGGCAAGGAGGGCGAGGGGTGTTGCTATACTATTTCGCAAAGGCTTAAACTACACTATTTCCCAGACGATAGCTGACAGAGACGGTAGATACCTAATTATCAAATTGGTAGTTGACACACTACACTTGGTATTATGTGGCATATACGGGCCCCATACTGAAAAGAAGCACTTCTTAACCCAAATACAAACCCAACTTATTCAGTTCTCAGACCTGCCCATCGTTATAGGAGGTGACTTTAACATAGCACCACTTACTCCAGCGGATAGATTCCGAAACCCGAACCTTCCTCCACAACCAATTCGTCCCTGGCCTGGTTCCAAAAGGGAAACCCTAATTCTTAAAAACTTTAGGAACACTCTATCACTCTCTGACGTTTGGAGAAACCGCAACCCAGAGTCGAGGGACTTCACATGCCTGCACCCGTCCAAAACTACCCTATCCCGCATAGACTACTTCTTAGTGACGGACTCCTTCTGTCCCCGAGTCACAGATGTACGAATTGACCCCATTACAATATCAGACCATGCACCAGTATCAATTACTATAAACACCACAACAACACACAGACAGGCTCGCAGATGGAGATTCCCGGTCCACTTATATCACGACCTGAATTTACATAAATATTTAATTGGGGAATGGCTGGGATACAAGGATTTGAACATCCAACATCTTAGAGATATCTCTCTATTTTGGGAATCAGCGAAGGCAGTTCTAAGAGGGGTGGTCACAGCATATGCAGCCAAGCTAACCAAAACCCGTAGGTTGAGGGGGGATCTGCTCCTCCGCCAACTGCTGAATGCCAGAAACCAATACTTACGGAATCCCACTGACTCGAACAGAACAAAATACAGAGACACAAAATCCCTCAGGGACACATATCTTACTCAGTCCTCTATTAACGCTCACAATAGGCTACAGGCCAAATATTACCGTTTCGGCAATCGTACTGGAAAGTTACTGGCAAGGCTCACTAGACTTGAGAAAAAATCCAGCACCATAACAGCCGTGAGACGGGGCGACAAAATTCTCACACGAGAACCAGACATACACAGAGCATTTATTGACTACTACTCAGACCTCTATAGCTCACAAGAGACTGACCCAGACAAAAAAGACCTCTTCTGGAAAGACTTACATTTGCCACAACTAGACGCAGCACAAAAACAAAAACTTAACGCCCCAATACACCCATTGGAGGTTAGTAAAGCGATCGAAGCACTCCCGCTTGAGAAAACCCCAGGACCAGATGGGCTGCCTGGGGAATTCTACAAGATGCTCAAAGTAGAAACCACAGATACACTAACATCCTTATACAATGCAATACTGGATGGGGAGGCTAGGTTGTCCAATCGTTTTACAGAGGCGAATATAACGGTGATTCCCAAGCCAGACAGAGACCCTTTACTGACGTCCTCATATAGACCAATCTCCCTACTTAACGTGGACTACAAATTGTTCACCAAGATACTGGCTAATAGACTGGCGGGGGTGCTCCCTTCACTAATACACAAAGATCAAACTGGATTTGTACAGGGTAGAACCGCAGTTAGAAACATGAGACAGCTCCAATTAGTACTAGCTCATTTCTGGGGGAGGCAGAATAAAAACCAACCTAGGAAAGGGGAGGACGCATGCTTGATCCTAGTAGATGCTGAAAAAGCATTTGATAAGATGCTCTGGGATCACCTCTTTACAGCCCTGGGGAAATATGGAGTGCAGGGACCTTTCTTGAAGGCTATTGAAACCATCTATAACACACCCCAAGCAGCGATCTTGATAAATGGAACGCCATCCAAAACATTCCCTCTTAAGAGAGGCACGAGACAGGGATGCCCCCTCTCCCCACTCCTCTTTGACCTCGCATTAGAGCCCCTAGCGATAAAAATTAGAACTGACACACCTGGACTTAATATAGGGGATGAAACCATCCACCTGTCCCTTTTTGCTGACGACATGGTGCTTTACATACGTGACCCCAGAGTCAATATTCCCACCGTTATGACGATTATCAATGGATTCAGTGACATATCGGGATACCAGATAAACAAAGACAAATCCGAATTACTATGGCTATATGACACACAACCTTCCATTCCCCTTAGAGACAACTTTAAAATCATTCACAACACGTTTAAATATTTGGGGATAAATCTAGCACTGAACCCTGCCAAATGGTATGACGCTAACTTTAAACCATTGTTGAAGGAGCTTAAACAATTACTAGCGAACTGGCACGGCCTACCGCTCTCACTGTCTGGAAGAATAGGGTTAATTAAAATGATATTATTCCCCAAGCTCTTATACACACTACAGATGTTGCCTGAACTACTACACAAACAAGATCTCAAATCACTAAATAAAGAAATCCTTAATTTTTTGTGGAAGGGAAGGAAACACAGAATGAATCACAGCAAACTAACATGCCAGCCTATAGTGGGAGGATTTGGGCTCCCTAACGTTGAATATTACAATTGGGCAGCCCTTGCCAAATACGTAATGGACTGGTTGGTGGAAAAAAACCACTTCACCAATAGCTCACTTGAGTCCGAACTAATCAAACCATGGTCCCTAAAGATGCTACCACACATGACACACGCACAGATAGAACCCACTATCAGGGAGATACCACCCCTCTATCATCCAATAAGGGCCTGGTGGAAGATATGCAAGACGCTTAAAGTCTCGCACAAACACACAGTCTACTTGCCCCTAAAAGGTAACCCTAACTTTCCTGCAGGGATAACTACGAAACCCTTTAAACAGTGGGAGGGGTGGGGGATCTCAGCAGTTAAACAAATCTTGATGGATGATGGGAAGACAGTCAGAGCATTCAGAGACTTGCAACAAGACTTTCACATCCCTAACACTCACCACTTTGCCTACCTCCAAGTGAGACACTATGTGCATGACATAGTAAGAACAGAAGCTATGCCTGATAACAATTGTGACATTTACAAGCTTTTAAACTTGACAAGGGGTGGGATGACATCCATCTCACATGCTTACAAAGCCCTCCAATCTCAAGCCAACAACACTCTCAAAATACATATTCAGAATATCTGGAACACACTGACAGAACAAAATACCATTGACCAGGGAATAGAGCAAAGCTTTGAGAAAGTGAGAAAGGCCACTTTATCGACTGACATACGAGAATCCCATACAAAATTGATCAACAATGTATACATTACGCCCAAAATGTTTCACAGATGGGTTCAGACCTCGACAGGACTGTGTCCAAAATGTGCACATAAGGATCCCAATATTCTACACATGATCCTGAAGTGCCCAAAGTTAACTAAGTTCTGGGGAATGACACAGAGATGGTTGGAGGGCTGTATTGGGGTAAAACTAGGTTTCACGACAGAAATGATATTCTTCCTACACTCACAGCCCAAAATTACAAAACACGTGGAATTTGCCCACAATGTCATACTACACGCTAGGAAACTCATTCTTGGGCAATGGATGCTTCCCACATCACCTACACTGGCGCACCTCAAAGGTGCTTTAAGACAACAGATGACAAACGAACAACTAGACACTCAAGGGGACATTACACGAAGGACAAGGAAGTTTGTGACCAAGTGGGAACCCTTCATCAAAACGCTAGACCTTACACACCAAAGACAAATCCTATACCCACTTAAAGACTCTGACTTCATCCTCAATGCGCAGCTGAGGGGCGACTGGAACATATTTACCTAGACATCTTTTAGACAACAATAAGAATAGGAATGGGACAACATACTGAGTGAGTGAATCCTGGAGTGACGCCCCGGGGGAGTGAGGACAGAACAGATAGATCTTATAAAAGGAGAGATAGAGTTAGAAGTTAGAAGGGGGGGGGGTTTATTCACCTTGGGCTGGAGCACCTTTGAGAAGGACACTTAAAGAGACTTTGTTATTACGTACTGTTGAAGAAGGTGAGATGTTATCAGTTAAGGGGAGAGAGCACATAGCCCACTAGCTTTCTTGTAATATTAATGTTGCACACTTGACTTTTGATTTAGTTATAGAATTGGGAGTGGAAAGTAAGAGGAGTAGAAGGGAGAGAATTGATTTGAGAAAAAGGAAAACTTGTGTGGTTGAGGATCTAATATGCATTTTCTTCCTTTCATCTTACATATAATTGACTTGTCATTTGTTTTCTATTTGTTCATGTATACCACACGAAAAATAAAGTATTTAAAAAAAAAAAAACCACTTTTTCTAACTTTGACCCTCAAAATCTGTTACACATCTACAACCACCAAAAAACACCCATGCTAAATAGTTTCTAAATTTTGTCCTGAGTTTAGAAATACCCAATGTTTACACGTTATTTGCTTCTTTTTTAAGTTATAGGGCAATAAATACAAGTAGCACTTTGCTATTTCCAAACCACTTTTTTTTCAAAATTAGCGCTAGTTACATTGGAACACTGATATCTTTCAGGAATCCCTGAATATCCCTTGACATGTATATATATTTTTTTAGTAGACATCCCAAAGTATTGATCTAGGCCCATTTTGGTATATTTCATGCCACCATTTCACAGCCAAATGCGATCAAATACAAAAAATCGTTCACTTTTTCACAATTTTTTTCACAAACTTTAGGTTTCTCACTGAAATTATTTACAAACTGCTTATGCAATTATGGCATAAATGGTTGTAAATGCTTCTCTGGGATCCCCTTTGTTCAGAAATAGCAGACATATATGGCTTTGGCATTGCTTTTTGGTAATTAGAAGGCCGCTAAATGCCCCTGCACACCACACGTGTATAATGCCCAGCAGTGAAGGGGTTAATTAGGGAGCATGTAGGGAGCTTTTTGGGGTAATTTTAGCTTATTTGTAGTGCAGTAAACAACCCAAAGTATTGATCTAGGCCCATTTTGGTATATTTCATGCCACCATTTCACCGCTAAATGCGATCAAATAATAAAAAAAAAAGTTACATTTTTCACAATTTTAGGTTTCTCACTGAAATTATTTACAAACAGCTTCTGCAATTATGGCACAGATGGTTGTAAATGCTTCTCTGGGATCCCCTTTGTTCAGAAATAGCAGACATATATGGCTTTGGCGTTGCTTTTTGGTAATTAGAATGCCGCTAAATGCTGCTGCGCACCACACGTGTATTATGCCCAGCAGTGCAGGGGTTAATTAGGGAGCTTGTAGTGTTCATTTTAGCTTTAGTGTAGTGTAGTAGACAACCCAAAGTATTGATCTATGCCCATTTTGGTATATTTTATGCCATCATTTCACCGCCAAATGCGATCAAATAAAAAAAATTGTTCCCTTTTTCACAAACTTTAGGTTTCTCACTGAAATTATTTACAAACAGCTTGTGCAGTTATGGCACAAATGGTTGTAAATGCTTCTCTGGGATCCCCTTTGTTCAGAAATAGCAGACATATATGGCTTTGGCGTTGCTTTTTGGTAATTAGAAGGCCGCTAAATGCCGCTGCGCATCACACGTGTATTATGGCTAGCAGTGAAGGGGTTAATTAGGTAGCTTGTAGGGAGCTTGCAGGGTTAATTTTAGCTTTAGTGTAGAGATGAGCCTCCCACCTAAAACATTAGACCCCCTGATCCCTCCCAAACAGCTCTCTTCCTTCCCCTACCCCACAATTGTCCCCGCCATCTTAAGTACTGGCAGAAAGTCTGTCAGTACTAAAATAAACAGTATATTTTTGTGTGTGTGCTTTTTTAGCATATTTACATATGCTGCTGTGAAGGATCCCCCCTTAGCCCCCAACCTCACTGATCCCCCACCAAACAGCTCTGTAACCCTTTCCCTCTACCTTAATGGGCACCATCTTGGGTACTGGCAGCAGTCTGCCAGTACCCAGTTTAGAAATAAAATATGCTTTTTTTATTTTTTTTGCCCTTTTCTGTAGTGTAGCTTCCCCCCCAAACACCAACCCCCCACCACTCCCAGATCCCTTAGATTGTTTTTATAATAATAGTAAATCCCCCCTTTTCTCCCACCTATTAACATTATATTTTTCTGTAGTGTAGTGGTTCCCACCCATGCATGCGCCCCCTGTGCACACACGAGCGTCCGTGCGTACCCCCGTTGGTCCCACCCCCGATCCCGCCCCCATCTACATCACACAGCCCATCAATGACCGCCCACCTGCCTCCCACGTCGGCTCCCACCCACCAACGATACCGGCCATCGATGTCCGGTGCAGAGGCATCACTGCAATAACCGGAAAGCGGCTGGAAGCGAGCAGGATTGCTTCAGCTGCTTTCCAGACCGAGGACGTGCAGGGTATATATACAAATAAACCTTAAAAAGCAAATTCTCATGCATTTTATACTCTGCAGTTGGTAAAAAAAGTAATTGGAAACACATTAAGGGAAAAACTATTTTACAGTATACTGTCCCTTTAAGGAAACCTCTATAATAGGGTAGAAAACCATTACAAATAACCCATCGGTTACATATGACTTACTATCTTCATGCAATACTTATTATTTGAGATTTTATACTGTAAAGAGGTAGATTAGCATAGGGACTATTTACAGACTAGCGTGTAACATGTTATGATGCCTATATAAATCCTGTTGTATGGTTACATGTATATTAGCATAGGGATTATTTACAGACTAGCGTGTAACATGTTATGATGCCTATATAAATCCTGTTGTATGGTTAGATGTATATTAGCATAGGGATTATTTACAGACTAGCGTGTAACATGTTATGATGCCTATATAAATCCTGTTGTATGGTTAGATGTATATTAGCATAGGGACTATTTACAGACTAACGTGTAACATGTTATGATGCCTATATAAATCCTGTTGTATGGTTAGATGTATATTAGCATAGGGATTATTTACAGACTAGCATGTAACATGTTATGATGCCTATATAAATCCTGTTGTATGGTTAGATGTATATTAGCATAGGGATTATTTACAGACTAGCATGTAACATGTTATGATGCCTATATAAATCCTCTTGTATGGTTAGATGTTTATTAGCATAGGGATTATTTACAGACTAGCGTGTAACATGTTATGATGCCTATATAAATCCTGTTGTATGGTTAGATGTATATTAGCATAGGGATTATTTACAGACTAGCGTGTAACATGTTATGATGCCTATATATATCCTGTTGTATGGTTAGATGTATATTAGCATAGGGATTATTTACAGACTAGCGTGTAACATGTTATGATGCCTATATAAATCCTGTTGTATGGTTAGATGTATATTAGCATAGGGATTATTTACAGACTAGCGTGTAACATGTTATGATGCCTATATATATCCTGTTGTATGGTTAGATGTATATTAGCATAGGGATTATTTACAGACTAGCGTGTAACATGTTATGATGCCTATATAAATCCTGTTGTATGGTTAGATGTATATTAGCATAGGGATTATTTACAGACTAGCGTGTAACATGTTATGATGCCTATATAAATCCTGTTGTATGGTTAGATGTATATTAGCATAGGGATTATTTACAGACTAGCATGTAACATGTTATGATGCCTATATAAATCCTGTTGTATGGTTAGATGTATATTAGCATAGGGATTATTTACAGACTAGCGTGTAACATGTTATGATGCCTATATAAATCCTGTTGTATGGTTAGATGTAGATTAGCATAGGGATTATTTACAGACTAGCATGTAACATGTTATGATGCCTATATAAATCCTGTTGTATGGTTAGATGTATATTAGCATAGGGATTATTTACAGACTAGCGTGTAACATGTTATGATGCCTATATAAATCCTGTTGTATGGTTAGATGTATATTAGCATAGGGATTATTTACAGACTAGCATGTAACATGTTATGATGCCTATATATATCCTGTTGTATGGTTAGATGTATATTAGCATAGGGATTATTTACAGACTAGCATGTAACATGTTATGATGCCTATATAAATCCTGTTGTATGGTTAGATGTATATTAGCATAGGGATTATTTACAGACTAGCGTGTAACATGTTATGATGCCTATATAAATCCTGTTGTATGGTTAGATGTATATTAGCATAGGGATTATTTACAGACTAGCATGTAACATGTTATGATGCCTATATAAATCCTGTTGTATGGTTAGATGTATATTAGCATAGGGATTATTTACAGACTAACGTGTAACATGTTATGATGCCTATATATATCCTGTTGTATGGTTAGATGTATATTAGCATAGGGATTATTTACAGACTAGCGTGTAACATGTTATGATGCCTATATAAATCCTGTTGTATGGTTAGATGTATATTAGCATAGGGATTATTTACAGACTAGCATGTAACATGTTATGATGCCTATATATATCCTGTTGTATGGTTAGATGTATATTAGCATAGGGATTATTTACAGACTAGCGTGTAACATGTTATGATGCCTATATAAATCCTGTTGTATGGTTAGATGTATATTAGCATAGGGATTATTTACAGACTAGCGTGTAACATGTTATGATGCCTATATAAATCCTGTTGTATGGTTAGATGTTTATTAGCATAGGGATTATTTACAGACTAGCGTGTAACATGTTATGATGCCTATATAAATCCTGTTGTATGGTTAGATGTATATTAGCATAGGGATTATTTACAGACTAACGTGTAACATGTTATGATGCCTATATAAATCCTGTTGTATGGTTAGATGTATATTAGCATAGGGATTATTTACAGACTAACGTGTAACATGTTATGATGCCTATATAAATCCTGTTGTATGGTTAGATGTATATTAGCATAGGGATTATTTACAGACTAGCATGTAACATGTTATGATGACTATATAAATCCTGTTGTATGGTTAGATGTATATTAGCATAGGGATTATTTACAGACTAGCGTGTAACATGTTATGATGCCTATATAAATCCTGTTGTATGGTTAGATGTATATTAGCATAGGGATTATTTACAGACTAGCGTGTAACATGTTATGATGCCTATATAAATCCTGTTGTATGGTTAGATGTATATTAGCATAGGGATTATTTACAGACTAGCATGTAACATGTTATGATGCCTATATAAATCCTGTTGTATGGTTAGATGTATATTAGCATAGGGATTATTTACAGACTAACGTGTAACATGTTATGATGCCTATATAAATCCTGTTGTATGGTTAGATTTATATTAGCATAGGGATTATTTACAGACTAACGTGTAACATGTTATGATGCCTATATAAATCCTGTTGTATGGTTAGATGTATATTAGCATAGGGATTATTTACAGACTAGCATGTAACATGTTATGATGCCTATATAAATCCTGTTGTATGGTTAGATGTATATTAGCATAGGGATTATTTACAGACTAGCGTGTAAAATGTTATGATGCCTATATAAATCCTGTTGTATGGTTAGATATATATTAGCATAGGGATTATTTACAGACTAGCATGTAACATGTTATGATGCCTATATAAATCCTGTTGTATGGTTAGATGTATATTAGCATAGGGATTATTTACAGACTAGCATGTAACATGTTATGATGCCTATATAAATCCTGTTGTATGGTTAGATGTATATTAGCATAGGGATTATTTACAGACTAGCGTGTAACATGTTATGATGCCTATATAAATCCTGTTGTATGGTTAGATGTATATTAGCATAGGGATTATTTACAGACTAGCGTGTAACATGTTATGATGCCTATATAAATCCTGTTGTATGGTTAGATGTATATTAGCATAGGGATTATTTACACACTAGCATGTAACATGTTATGATGCCTATATAAATCCTGTTGTATGGTTAGATTTATATTAGCATAGGGATTATTTACAGACTAACGTGTAACATGTTATGATGCCTATATAAATCCTGTTGTATGGTTAGATGTATATTAGCATAGGGATTATTTACAGACTAGCGTGTAACATGTTATGATGCCTATATAAATCCTGTTGTATGGTTAGATGTATATTAGCATAGGGATTATTTACACACTAGCGTGTAACATGTTATGATGCCTATATAAATCCTGTTGTATGGTTAGATTTATATTAGCATATGGATTATTTACAGACTAACGTGTAACATGTTATGATGCCTATATAAATCCTGTTGTATGGTTAGATGTATATTAGCATAGGGATTATTTACAGACTAGCGTGTAACATGTTATGATGCCTATATAAATCCTGTTGTATGGTTAGATTTATATTAGCATAGGGATTATTTACAGACTAACGTGTAACATGTTATGATGCCTATATAAATCCTGTTGTATGGTTAGATGTATATTAGCATAGGGATTATTTACAGACTAGCGTGTAACATGTTATGATGCCTATATAAATCCTGTTGTATGGTTAGATATATATTAGAATAGGGATTATTTACAGACTAGCGTGTAACATGTTATGATGCCTATATAAATCCTGTTGTATGGTTAGATGTATATTAGCATAGGGATTATTTACAGACTAGCGTGTAACATGTTATGATGCCTATATAAATCCTGTTGTATGGTTAGATGTATATTAGCATAGGGATTATTTACAGACTAGCGTGTAACATGTTATGATGCCTATATAAATCCTGTTGTATGGTTAGATATATATTAGAATAGGGATTATTTACAGACTAGCGTGTAACATGTTATGATGCCTATATAAATCCTGTTGTATGGTTAGATATATATTAGAATAGGGATTATTTACAGACTAGCGTGTAACATGTTATGATGCCTATATAAATACTCTTGTATGGTTAGATGTATATTAGCATAGGGATTATTTACAGACTAGCGTGTAACATGTTATGATGCCTATATAAATCCTGTTGTATGGTTAGATGTATATTAGCATAGGGATTATTTACAGACTAGCGTGTAACATGTTATGATGCCTATATAAATCCTCTTGTATGGTTAGATGTTTATTAGCATAGGGATTATTTACAGACTAGCGTGTAACATGTTATGATGCCTATATAAATCCTGTTGTATGGTTAGATGTATATTAGCATAGGGATTATTTACAGACTAGCATGTAACATGTTATGATGCCTATATATATCCTGTTGTATGGTTAGATGTATATTAGCATAGGGATTATTTACACACTAGCGTGTAACATGTTATGATGCCTATATAAATCCTGTTGTATGGTTAGATGTATATTAGCATAGGGATTATTTACAGACTAGCGTGTAACATGTTATGATGCCTATATAAATCCTGTTGTATGGTTAGATTTATATTAGCATAGGGATTATTTACAGACTAGCGTGTAACATGTTATGATGCCTATATAAATCCTGTTGTATGGTTAGATGTATATTAGCATAGGGATTATTTACAGACTAGCGTGTAACATGTTATGATGCCTATATAAATCCTGTTGTATGGTTAGATGTATATTAGCATAGGGATTATTTACAGACTAACGTGTAACATGTTATGATGCCTATATAAATCCTGTTGTATGGTTAGATGTATATTAGCATAGGGATTATTTACAGACTAGCGTGTAACATGTTATGATGCCTATATAAATCCTGTTGTATGGTTAGATGTATATTAGCATAGGGATTATTTACAGACTAACGTGTAACATGTTATGATGCCTATATAAATCCTGTTGTATGGTTAGATGTATATTAGCATAGGGATTATTTACAGACTAGCGTGTAACATGTTATGATGCCTATATAAATCCTGTTGTATGGTTAGATGTATATTAGCATAGGGATTATTTACAGACTAGCATGTAACATGTTATGATGCCTATATAAATCCTGTTATATGGTTAGATGTTTATTACCATTCCTACTCATAACATGGAAGATGGTGAAAACTGACCGAAAATGTTTTAATCTAAATTTGTATTACTGCAAATAAAATGAATGGTAAATATAAATAAAGGGCTAATTTGTATTACTGCAAATAAAATGAATGGTTAATAGAAATAAAGGGCTAATCTGTATTACTGCAAATAAAATGAATGGTTAATAGAAATAAAGGGCTAATCTGTATTACTGCAAATAAAATGAATGGTTAATAGAAATAAAGGGCTAATCTGTATTACTGCAAATAAAATGAATGGTTAATAGAAATAAAGGGCTAATCTGTATTACTGCAAATAAAATGAATGGTTAATAGAAATAAAGGGCTAATTTGTATTACTGCAAATAAAATGAATGGTTAATATAAATAAAGGGCTAATTTGTATTACTGCAAATAAAATGAATGGTTAATAGAAATAAAGGGCTAATCTGTATTACTGCAAATAAAATGAATGGTTAATAGAAATAAAGGGCTAATTTGTATTACTGCAAATAAAATGAATGGTTAATATAAATAAAGGGCTAATTTGTATTACTGCAAATAAAATGAATGGTTAATATAAATAAAGGGCTAATTTGTATTTTTGAATGCAAGTAACTGATCTTTAAATGACTGGCAGGTAACTGTTACTTTATGACACAGTACCGGAGTCACAGTTAGTGACATCACCAAGGCTGGTGACAGTTGGAGTTGTTTGCACCAGATGTAAGCAGGAGAAGGACTATAAACAAGTATCTGAGCAAAAGGACCTGATTTTAAAGAAAACACAGAGCTCTGAGAGTTGAAGGTACGATCATTTATCATTAATTATTTACCAAGTTATAGATTCAGATGAAGCAATTTTAAACTTTAAACATATTTCCATTATACTTCTATTATCTAATTTGCTTCATTCTCTTGGTATCCTTTGTAAAGGAGCAGCAATGCACTACTGAGAGCATATTTTTCAACAAAGGATACAAAGAGAAAAATCTATTTAGATAACAGAAATAATTTCGAAGGTTATTTAAGATCACATGCTTTATCTGAATCATGAAAGAAAAAATGGTGGGTTTCATGTCCCTTTAAGCTACAGAGTTAGTGAGATATGGAAGTTTAATAGAAATAAAAGCCTTTTACATGAAAAAAACCCCAGTAATGTCAAGCAGCAGTGCACTTATGGCTGCCCCCTACAATATGAGCCATTTGTTTTTGCCCCTTTCCATGTTTTCACAACAAAATGGCTTCCTAACAAACACAACATCTGTGAAATTAGAATAGCTGTAAGACTGTGACTGTCTTATAACTACCCTAACCCTAACAAACACAACATCTGTGAAATTAGAATAGCTGTAAGACTGTGACTGTCTTATAACTACCCTAACCCTAACAAACACAACATCTGTGACATTAGAATAGCTGTAAGACTGTGACTGTCTTATAACTACCCTAACCCTAACAAACACAACATCTGTGACATTAGAATAGCTGTAAGACTGTGACTGTCTTATAACTACCCTAACCCTAACAAACACAACATCTGTGAAATTAGAATAGCTGTAAGACTGTGACTGTCTTATAACTACCCTAACCCTAACAAACACAACATCTGTGACATTAGAATAGCTGTAAGACTGTGACTGCCTTATAACTACCCTAACCCTAACAAACACAACATCTGTGAAATTAGAATAGCTGTAAGACTGTGACTGTCTTATAACTACCCTAACCCTAACAAACACAACATCTGTGACATTAGAATAGCTGTAAGACTGTGACTGCCTTATAACTACCCTAACCCTAACAAACACAACATCTGTGAAATTAGAATAGCTGTAAGACTGTGACTGTCTTATAACTACCCTAACCCTAACAAACACAACATCTGTGAAATTAGAATAGCTGTAAGACTGTGACTGTCTTATAACTACCCTAACCTAACAAACACAACATCTGTGACATTAGAATAGCTGTAAGACTGTGACTGTCTTATAACTACCCTAACCTAACAAACACAACATCTGTGACATTAGAATAGCTGTAAGACTGTGACTGTCTTATAACTACCCTAACCTAACAAACACAACATCTGTGACATTAGAATAGCTGTAAGACTGTGACTGCCTTATAACTACCCTAACCCTAACAAACACAACATCTGTGAAATTAGAAAAGCTGTAAGACTGTGACTGTCTTATAACTACCCTAACCTAACAAACACAACATCTGTGAAATTAGAATAACTGTAAGACTGTGACTGTCTTATAACTACCCTTACCCTAACAAACACAACATCTGTGAAATTAGAATAGCTGTAAGACTGTGACTGTCTTATAACTACCCTAACCCTAACAAACACAACATCTGTGACATTAGAATAGCTGTAAGACTGTGACTGTCTTATAACTACCCTAACACTGAGAGCCCATTTCTAAATGTAGAATACTTAAAGGGACATTAAATGCTAAATCCATTTTATTAGCAAAGAATTGTGGTTATTCCCCACCTCCCTCTAGTCATTGGAGCTGCCATGTTGAAATCTATCTTTCACTACATTCTAGTGCCAATGTGTTTTGCACATGTGCAGTAACTCTCCTTCAGACACCTGCAGTGCAACCTATGTTCCATAACGGCAGCACCTATGATTAGAGGGAGGCGCATGCAATGTGTTTAGTGTTCATTTAAGATCTGTCTGGAGACTTTTGTATAGGTTACAACTGAGGGAGCACTGTGACGATTAAGTATCTGCTAGAGTCATGGTAAAGTGTTTTTAACTTGCTTCTGGCGTTGATAAAAGATGTTGCCTGTGTTCCACTGCATATGACACTTTTTTGGATTTGTCTGGAAGGAGAATATTTATATGGACTCTTCTGTTGTAAATGACTGTGCTTTAAAACTTTGTTATTTTAGAGGGTTTTTATTTTTTGTGACTTTTTGGGACCTTTTCACCTTTATAATAAATTGCTCGGGTGCACTATTAATATATTATTATGTTCATAAAGACTGCCTTACCCCAAATGTTTTTCTTCCGGATCATTTTTATTTTGGTCAGTATGAGGAACTGTTTTCTCTCACATTAATAAAGTAGATATTCAGCTGGTTTTATGCCTGGAAACAGGGGAAGTTTCCCCAATACAAGGCACGTGCGAATGGATACAGCAGAGATTATATCCCCACCAGTGACCTCTCATAATACCCCATATTCACCTAGATTACAAGTGGTGCGATATGTTAGAAAGACTTCAGCCTCGCTAGCCTCACCAGTCCTTATGTTATTAAATAAAATGTTATAACATACGTACTGGTGAGACTAGAGTGGCTGAAGACGCTGTAGGGAGCCTAAAAACCCCATATTGCGCATGCGCTACAGTTGGTGCACCACTCATAATCTAGGCGATTGTGCATTGTGCATGCCCAGTCACAAATACTAATATTTTGCACTATATTTCACTAAGCTTATTGGTTGCTTTGGACCAATATTCTATATATAATGTATAAATATAGCTCAGATCTTACCTTTAAAGTATAGCGCTTGTGCACAACTAAAATAAAGTCACCAGAGTTTCCATTTATCTTTACAATTAAGGATTTGGACAAACATAAAGTGTAATTGTATAAATTTATCAAAATAATATGAAATAATTATTGGCACCGATGTCATAAATTTATATTACTGGTTTAAAGGGATACTGAACCCAATTTTTTTTCCTTTTCATGAACGTGCCATTTTAAGCAACTTTCTAATGTACTCCTTGGTACTCTCTTGGTATCTTTATTTTAAAAAGCAGGAAGATAAGCTTACAAGCCGGTCCATTTTTGGTTTAGCACCTGGGTAGTGCTTGCTGCTTGGTGTCTAAATGTAGCCACCAATCAGCAAGCACTACCCAGGTGCTTAACCAAAGATGGGCCGGCTCATAGGCTTATACTCCTGCTTTTCAAATACAGATACCAAGAGGAGAATGAAGACAAATTGATAATTGGAGTAAATTAGAAAGTTGCTTAAACTTGCTGCTCTATCTGAATCAGGAAAAATTGGGTTCAGTGTCCCTTTAAGAGAAGAAACTCAGCATGAGGCTGTTGTCACCAATACTGAATTAGGCAGCTGTCATATTATTTGTGCTTTGTCTGTTTATGTTCTGCTGAACACCACTTCAAATCCACCCTTGAAAAGCAGAGTATTTCTGTTTTTATGCAGATTTTCTTGTTATATTGTAAACAAATAACTTAACTAATACAACTTGTAGCTCTTCTAATTAATCTATATAAATAATTATTGTTGTAAAATATATATCTATACCTATAAATCTGTATGAATATATATATATACAGATAGATAGATAGATAGATGATAGATAGATAGATAGATAGATAGATAGATAGATAGATAGATAGATAGATAAATAGATAGATAGATAGATATGGTTTATATATAGAGAGAGAGAACAATAGAATACTCCCAGCACTGCTACGTTTCGGGTCTACATAGCAGGGCCGGCTTTAGGATTTGTGAGGCCATTTAATTTCTGTAACCTATTTGGAGCTTAATTTTAAATATATAGATTTATGCTTCTATTATTCACTTGTATCATACACACACATTCACCCTCTCTCTCTAAAATAATCACTCTCATTCATGCACACACTCTCATACATAAACTCATATACTCTCTCATACACTCACACTAATACCCACACACACACTCACACTCTCATACATAAACTCATATACTCTCTCATACACTCACACTAATACCCACACACACACTCACACTCTCATACATAAACTCATATACTCTCTCATACACTCACACTAATACCCACACACACACTCACATTCTCATACATAAACTCATATACTCTCTCATACACTCACACTAATACCCACACACACACTCACACTCTCATACATAAACTCATATACTCTCTCATACACTCACACTCTAATACCCACACACACACTCACACTCTCATACATAAACTCATATACTCTCTCATACACTCACACTCTAATACACATACTCACACTCACACTCTCATACATAAACTCATATACTCTCTCATACACTCACACTTTAATACCCACACACACACTCACACTCTTATACATAAACTCATATTGTTACAGAAGCATTAGTTATTTTGTTGTGAAGAAACTTATTTCCCAGCAGCAATGCCTGAACCAGCCAAGCCAGCGCCTAAGAAGGGCTCCAAGAAAACTGTAACAAGTATCATTTCATAAAGGGTTAACTCTGTTCAGTTTTGAGAAAACTATTTTCTGAGGCAGGTTTCCTAGCATATTGTGTACTGTAATTAAGTTTGTGATAAGCATTCACTGCTAGGTGATAAGAAGGACTCAATTGTTTTCTTGTGTGTACTTGTTATCTGCGGTGGCCTGTCCAAGGGCTTTGTCTAAATGTGTGATGGGGGATTTTATGCTTCCCCCCCTGGGAGTGCCCTGTGTGCATGTAACCTAAATAAAAAGCAGGCTGGGCATCCCAGTCCTCAGTTCTTGGTTGTCCCTCAATCGCAGCGTTGACTCGTTTTTGTGGGCAGAAGGGTATCCTAGCTGTACTACAGCTAAGGGGGATTATTCTACATTTGCGAGACTCATATAGAATACTATGGAAAGCAGTTTCTCCCCTCTTCAGCAATAGGAATCCAGGCTACTAAGCGGTCCATCTCTCAGCGAGACTAAGGGTAACCGTAACATTTGGCGGCAGCGGTGGGATTTTTCCTGGATTTCCTAGGAGAGGTACAGAACGGATGGAGAGCGCTTATGAAAAATTGAAGCGTACAACCCTAAAGGATTTACTTGAAAGCAGAGGGGGGTACGCCAGCAACCGGCCGAGGAGAGAGCTGATCGCAGAATTGACCGAACTGGATCAGAGCTTCACAATGGCGGAAACACCGACCACGATTAGTGACGAAAAAAACAGGATTGTTCGGGAGAGGCTCTCACTGTACGGGCCGAACCCCTCCATGGAATTGGTACAGCAGTTGATGGCGGAAGCGGACAAGGATATACGAGAGACTCGAGCCCACGAACTCAACCTAGCGAACGCACACTGCAATGCTGAAGCCCCGCAGGTAATCATCCCTGTCGAAAATGCTGGGAGGCCCAAGATACCCTATGCGGCATTTCGACCCTTCCTAGAGAGCGAGACAGGGATTGATGAATATTTGGCGGACTTCGAAAGGCAATGTGCCCTGCACCAGATTCCCAACAGGGAGTGGCCCACGATATTGTCTGGGAAACTATCCGGGCGAGCCCTGGAAGCCTTTCGTACTCTGGGTGCTGAGGAAGTGACACAGTATGAGCTAGTTAAGGAGACACTGTTGCGACGGTACGCAGTAACTCCGGACGCGTATCGCCGACAGTTTCGGGGCACGAAAAAGAAGCCTAACGATACCCATATGGAATGGGCGCACCGAATGCGGAGAGCGGCAAATCACTGGATGAGCGGAAGTAAAGCGGTGACTGGTGAGGAAATTTTACAATTGTTTCTCTTAGAACATTTTTATAATGGCATGGAACAGCAAGGGAAGGAATGGCTGCGAGACAGGCGACCTTCTACCTTAGAAGAAGCAGCCAAATTGGCCGATGAACATTATGACTCCCGTCTTCACGAACCCAGAGAGGTTTACCGTGCACCCCCTCGTGCTGAATTCCGAGCCCCGGTGCCCGCAGGGCCCGCCCGACACTCAGGACCACCCAATAACAGCTCTGAGCGTCCCAGACCGACTTGCCACCGATGCAAGCAACCAGGGCATTTCATGGCTAGCTGCCCCCTTAATACGCACCAGACACCCAGGAATTACAATTACCCCTCTGGGGCATATCGTCCGGCCCGGACCCTCTGTGTTAACCAAGAGGCCCCTATGGAGGAATATTTGGGGCCGCTTCACGAGGCGGACCCTGTATATGCTGCCTCAGATAACCGCCAGCACCATCGGCAGAAGGTATGGCTCGAGGGGCGATCTACCGAGGGATTGAGAGACACAGGGGCTACTATCACGCTGGTACAGAGTCATTTGGTGCCGGAGCACAAGCGATCTGGACAGACTGTGGCCGTTAGAGTGGCGGGGGGGGATGTGTACAAAATTCCAACAGCTAAAGTGCATCTTGATTGGGGAGCGGGAAAGGGGGCTGTGAACGTGGGAATAATGGATAATTTACCTGCCGAAGTACTACTGGGCAATGATTTGGGCCCCATGACTTCTGCCTATGCTCCAGTATGCAACAACGAGGCGGACCCAGTGACTACACGGGCCCAAGCCGGGCGGAGCGAGAACTCTCACCAGTGCGGGAGACACAGGTAAGACCTACCCCGACCTTGCCTGACATGTTAGGCCCCATACCCTGGGACACCCCAGATGCTTTCGAGACAGAGTCTAAGACTGACCCGACCTTACAAAAGTACCGGGAACGAGCAGAGACCGGAGGGGGCGGGGCAGATAATGAAACATTCTTATGGGAAAAAGGGAAACTATACCGCTGGACAGAGAAAAGGGGACAGCGTAGGCGACAGCTGGTAGTGCCCCACAAATACCGTCAAGAAATCCTCAAGATAGGCCACGACATCCCCTTAGCAGGCCACCTAGCTGTAACCCGTACCCTACACCGCATTACTCACACGTTCTTTTGGCCAGGGGTACACGCTGACGTTAGAACTTACTGTAACACCTGCGATGTGTGTCAACGAGTAGGAAGGCGAGGCGATCACCCTAAAGCCCATCTAGTAAATATGCCCATTGTAGAGGAACCCTTCAGCCGGGTTGCTATTGACCTAGTGGGACCACTGGCTACCCCTAGTCCCTCCGGTAAGCGCTACATTCTTACCGTAGTGGACTACGCTACCAGGTACCCAGAGGCTGTCGCCCTATCCAACATACAAGCGGATACGGTAGCGAATGCACTAGTACAGGTGTTCTCCCGGGTAGGATTTCCAAAAGAAATCCTATCCGACCGAGGCACCCAATTTACGGCTGAATTGACCCAACAACTCTGGCAGGTTTGCAAAATTAAGTCCCTCCTGAGCTCCCCATACCACCCCCAGACGAACGGGCTGTGTGAGAGGTTCAATGGGACCCTCAAGCAAATGCTCAAGACGTTCACTCAGGAATACCGAGACTGGGAACGCTTCCTGCCGCACCTCCTTTTTGCTTATCGGGAGGTGCCCCAGGAAACGACAGGGTTCTCTCCCTTCGAGTTGCTCTACGGAAGAAAGGTACGGGGACCCCTAAACCTGATCCGGGAGCACTGGGAGGGAGAGATGGAGACTGACGGTGTCCCCATTGTGCCATACGTGCTGGAACTCAGGGACCGAATGGAGCAATTAGCCAAATCCGTGCGGGCTAATCTCCAGTCGGCCCAGAGAAGACAGAAAGTATGGTACGATCGGGGGGCCCGAAAGAGAATCTTTACCATAGGACAAAAGGTGTTAGTACTTAAGCCGGTGAAGACAGACAAATTGCAGGCGTCCTGGCAGGGCCCCTACCAGATCGTAGAGAAAAGGGGAGACACCACTTATGTGATAGCTAGCTGCCACGACAACAATCTTAGAAAGACATTCCATGTAAACATGCTCAAGGAATATTTTGAGCGACCAGAGAACGTGACGGCCGTATGTTGTTCCCCTCAGGAAGGCCCCGACAGTCTACCCATTCCAGACCTATTAGAGAAGAGTCTCCCCACAGGTATAGTGGCTCAGGTTCAGATAGGAGACCGACTTAGCCCCACTGAAAGGGAGCAGCTCAACCAACTCCTACAGTCCAAACACCTCACCTTCTCCCCGAAGCCAGGGTACACTACTTTAACCACCCACCAGGTAGATACTCCGGGACAAGCTCCCTTGCGCCAGGCTCCGTACCGAATCCCCGAAGCAGTTAGGATAGGAATGAAGAAGGAGATCGATGAGATGCTCCAACTCAGGGTAATTGAGCCCTCCGATAGTCCCTGGGCCTCCCCAGTTGTCT
This sequence comes from Bombina bombina, assembly GCF_027579735.1. Classification (NCBI taxonomy): domain Eukaryota; kingdom Metazoa; phylum Chordata; class Amphibia; order Anura; family Bombinatoridae; genus Bombina; species Bombina bombina. The sequence continues at coordinate 37,287,057 of NC_069505.1, forward strand.
TGGTGCCCAAGAAAGATGGGACCACCCGGTTCTGCGTAGACTATCGGAGGCTCAATGAAAAGACCGTGACGGACGCTTACCCTATGCCCAGGGTAGACGAGCTACTCGATCGTATAGCCAGGGGAAATTACCTGACCACTATTGACCTCTGCAAAGGTTACTGGCAGATTCCCCTGGCCCCGGAGGCTATCCCCAAGTCGGCATTCGTCACCCCATTCGGCTTATATCAGTTTAGGGTAATGCCGTTTGGGATGAAGAATGCCCCAGCTACATTCCAGCGCTTGGTGGATAGGCTCCTGGATGGCTTCCAGAGTTTTGCTTGCGCCTACCTGGACGACATAGCGATCCACAGTGAGTCATGGGAGGACCACTTAGCTCACATAGGAATGGTTCTGGATCAGATCCGGGCTGCTGGCCTGACTCTGAAGCCAGAAAAATGCCACTTTGGGATGGCCGAGGTACAGTACCTGGGTCACCGGGTGGGGTGTGGAAAGCAGCGACCAGAGCCGGCCAAGATAGAAGCTGTCGCCAATTGGCCCACCCCCATCACTAAGACTCAGGTCCTAGCCTTCCTGGGCACGGCAGGGTACTATAGACGGTTCGTACCAGACTACAGCACACTTGCCAAACCCCTGACTGACTTGACCAAGAAGAACTTACCTCGACAGGTCCTGTGGTCTCCCCACTGTGAAACGGCTTTCCAGGCTCTCAAAAATGCTCTAATTAACGCTCCTGTCTTGGCGGCTCCAGCCCTTAACAAACGTTTTATCGTCCATACAGATGCTTCCATGTTCGGGCTGGGAGCCGTCCTCAGCCAAGTAGGCGAAGATGGAGGGGAGCATCCAGTTGCCTACATCAGCCGGAAGCTCCTGCCCCGCGAAGTCAGCTATGCAGCGGTCGAAAAGGAGTGTTTGGCTTTGGTGTGGGCATTAAAGAAATTGACTCCCTATTTATATGGGCAGGAGTTCACTCTGGTCACCGACCATAACCCGTTGGTGTGGCTGAACCGGGTCTCTGGAGATAATGGCAGGCTATTACGTTGGAGTTTATCGTTGCAACCCTTCAATTTCACCATTACTTACAGACCTGGGAAACAGAATGGCAACGCCGACGGGTTGTCCAGACAAACCGACCTCAGCCCCGCATAACCAGCGGTCTGGACAGCCTTAGTCTGCCCCGAAAAGGGGTCAGACCGTGTCTGCCAGAGTGTTCCACAGAAAGGGAGCACTGTTACAGAAGCATTAGTTATTTTGTTGTGAAGAAACTTATTTCCCAGCAGCAATGCCTGAACCAGCCAAGCCAGCGCCTAAGAAGGGCTCCAAGAAAACTGTAACAAGTATCATTTCATAAAGGGTTAACTCTGTTCAGTTTTGAGAAAACTATTTTCTGAGGCAGGTTTCCTAGCATATTGTGTACTGTAATTAAGTTTGTGATAAGCATTCACTGCTAGGTGATAAGAAGGACTCAATTGTTTTCTTGTGTGTACTTGTTATCTGCGGTGGCCTGTCCAAGGGCTTTGTCTAAATGTGTGATGGGGGATTTTATGCTTCCCCCCCTGGGAGTGCCCTGTGTGCATGTAACCTAAATAAAAAGCAGGCTGGGCATCCCAGTCCTCAGTTCTTGGTTGTCCCTCAATCGCAGCGTTGACTCGTTTTTGTGGGCAGAAGGGTATCCTAGCTGTACTACAGCTAAGGGGGATTATTCTACATTTGCGAGACTCATATAGAATACTATGGAAAGCAGTTTCTCCCCTCTTCAGCAATAGGAATCCAGGCTACTAAGCGGTCCATCTCTCAGCGAGACTAAGGGTAACCGTAACACATATACTCTCTCATACACTCACACTCTAATACCCACACACACACTCACACTCTCATACATAAACTCATATACTCTCTCATACACTCACACTCTAATACACACACTCACACTCTCATACACACACACACTCACACTCTCATACATAAACTCATATACTCTCTCATACACTCACACTCTAATACCCACACACACACTCACACTCTCATACATAAACTCATATACTCTCTCATACACTCACACTCTAATACCCACACACACACTCACACTCTCATACATAAACTCATATACTCTCTCATACACTCACACTTTAATACCCACACACACACTCACACTCTTATACATAAACTCATATACTCTCTCATACACTCACACTCTAATACCCACACACACACTCACACTCTCATACATAAACTCATATACTCTCTCATACACTCACACTCTAATACCCACACACACACTCACACTCTCATACATAAACTTATATACTCTCTCATACACTCACACTTTAATACCCACACACACACTCACACTCTTATACATAAACTCATATACTCTCTCATACACTCACACTCTAATACCCACACACACACTCACACTCTCATACATAAACTCATATACTCTCTCATACACTCACACTCTAATACCCACACACACACTCACACTCTCATACATAAACTCATAT
>NC_069505.1:37292059-37296418 GCF_027579735.1 Bombina bombina
ACTGAGAGACAGAGAGAGACTGAGAGACTGAGAGACAGAGAGAGACTGAGAGAGACTGAGAGAGATTGAGAGAGACTGAGATACAGAGAGAGACTGTGATACAGAGAGACACTTAGAGACTGAGAGAGACTGAGAGGCAGAGAGAGACTGAGAGACTGAGAGAGACAGAGAGATACTGAGAGAGACTGAGAGGCAGAGAGAGATTGAGAGAGACTGAGAGAGACTGAAAGAGAGACTGAAAGAGACTGAGAGAGACAGAGAGACTGAGAGAGACAGAGGGAGAGAGAGAGACAGAGGGAGAGAGAGAGAGACTGAGAGAGAGACAGAGGGAGAGAGAGAGACAGAGAGAGAGAGAGAGAGGGAAAGAGACTGAGAGAGAGACTGAGTGACTGAAAGAGAGACTGAGAGAGAAAAAGAGAGAGAGATACAGAGAGAGATACAGAGAGAGACTGAGAGAGAGAGAGAGAGAGAGAGAGACTGAGAGACTGAGAGAGACAGAGAGAGACTGAGAGAGACTGAGAGACAGAGAGTGACTGAGAGACTGAGAGACAGAGAGAAAGAGAGAATGAGAGACAGAGACAGACTGAGAGACTGAGAGATACTGAGAGACTGAGAGAGACTGAGAGACTGAGATATTCTGAGAGACTGAGCAAGACTAAGAGACTGAGAGACTGAGAGAGACTGAGAGACAGAGAGCGACAGAGAGAGACTGAGACTGAGAGACAGAGAGAGACTGAGAGACTGAGAGACAGAGAGAGACTGAAAGAGACTGATTGAGACTGAGAGACTGAGAGAGACTGAGAGAGACTGAGAGACAGAGAGAGACTGAGAGACAGAGAGAGACTGAGAGAGACTGAGAGACAGAGAGAGACTGAGAGACAGAGAGATACTGAGAGAGACTGAGAGACAGAGAGAGACTGAGAGACAGAGAGAGACTTAGAGACAGAGATATACTGAGAGAGACAGAGAGAGGCTGAGAGAGACAGAGAGAGACTGAGAGAGAAAGAGAGAGAAAGAGAGACCGAGAGAGAATGAGGGAAAGAGAGAGACTGAGAGACAGAGAGAGACAGAGAGAGACTGAGAGAGACAGAGAGAGACTGAGAGAGACTGATTGAGACTGAGAGACTGAGAGAGACTGAGAGACAGAGAGAGACTGAGAGAGACAGAGAGAGACTGAGAGAGACAGAGAGAGAGACTGAGAGAGACAGAGAGAGACTGAGAGACAGAGAGAGACATAGAGAGACTGAGAGACTGAGAGAGACTGAGAGAGACTGAGAGAGACAGAGAGAGACAGAGAGAGACCGAGAGACAGAGAGACTGAGAGACAGAGAGAGACTGAGAGAGACTGAGAGAGATTGAGAGAGACTGAGATACAGAGAGAGACTGTGATACAGAGAGACACTTAGAGACTGAGAGAGACTGAGAGGCAGAGAGAGACTGAGAGACTGAGAGGCAGAGAGAGATTGAGAGAGACTGAGAGAGACTGAAAGAGAGACTGAAAGAGACTGAGAGAGACAGAGAGACTGAGAGTGACAGAGGGAGAGAGAGAGACTGAGAGAGAGACAGAGGGAGAGAGAGAGACTGAGAGAGAGAGAGAGAGAGAGAGAGAGAGAGAGAGAGAGAGAGAGAGAGAGGGAAAGAGACTGAGAGAGAGACTGAGTGACTGAAAGAGAGACTGAGAGAGAAAAAGAGAGAGAGATACAGAGAGAGATACAGAGAGAGAGACTGAGAGAGAGAGAGAGAGAGAGAGAGAGACTGAGAGACTGAGAGAGACAGAGAGAGACTGAGAGAGACTGAGAGACAGAGAGTGACTGAGAGACAGAGAGAGACTGAGAGACAGAGCGAGACTGAGAGACAGAGAGACAGAGAGAGACTGAGAGACAGAGAGAGACTGAGAGACAGAGAGAGACAGAGAGATAGAGAGAGAGAGACAATGGGAGAGTGAAAGACAGAGAGAGACTGAGAGACAGAGAGAGACTGAGAGAGACAGAGGACACTGAGAGAGACTGCGAGACAGAGAGAGACTGAGAGACAGAGAGAGACTGAGAGACAGAGAGAGACTGAGAGACAGAGAGAGACAGAGAGAGACAGAGAGAGAGAGAGAGAGAGAGAGAGACTGAGAGGCAGAGAGAGACTGAGAGACAGAGAGAGACTGAGAGACAGAGATAGAGAGAGAGAGACAATGGGAGAGTGAGAGACAGAGAGACTGAGAGACAGAGAGAGACTGAGAGAGACTGAGAGAGACTGAGAGAGACTGAGACACTGAGAGAGACTGAGAGACAGAGAGAGACAGAGAGAGACTGAGAGACAGAGAGAGACTGAGAGAGGCTGAGAGAGACAGAGAGAGACTGAGAGACTGAGAGAGACTGAGAGAGACTGAGAGACAGAGAGAGACTGGGAGACAGAGAGAGACTGAGAGACAGAGAGAGACTGAGAGACTGAGAGAGACACAGAGAGAGACAGAGAGAGACTGAGAGACAGAGAGAGACTGAGAGACAGAGAGACAGAGAGAGACAGAGGGAGACTGAGAGACAGAGAGAGACTGAGAGAGACTGAGAGAGACTGAGAGACAGAGAGAGACTGAGAGAGACAGACAGAGACAGAGAGAGACAAAGAGAGACTGAGAGACAGAGAGAGACTTAGAGACAGAGAGAGACAGAGAGAGACAGAGAGACAGAGATAGACCGAGAGACAGAGATAGACCGAGAGACAGAGAGACTGAGAGACAGAGAGAGACTGAGAGAGACTGAGAGACTGAGAGACAGAGAGAGACTGAGAGAGACTGAGAGAGACTGAGAGAGACTGAGATACAGAGAGAGACTGAGATACAGAGAGACACTTAGAGACTGAGAGAGACTGAGAGGCAGAGAGAGACTGAGAGACTGAGAGAGACAGAGAGATACTGAGAGAGACTGAGAGGCAGAGAGAGATTGAGAGAGACTGAGAGAGACTGAAAGAGAGACTGAAAGAAACTGAGAGAGACAGAGAGACTGAGAGAGACAGAGGGAGAGAGAGAGAGACTGAGAGAGAGACAGAGGGAGAGAGAGAGACTGAGAGAGAGAGAGAGAGAGAGAGAGAGAGAGAGAGAGAGAGAGAGAGAGAGAGAGAGAGAGAGAGAGAGAGAGAGAGAGAGGGAAAGAGACTGAGAGAGAGACTGAGTGACTGAAAGAGAGACTGAGAGAGAAAAAGAGAGAGAGAGATACAGAGAGAGATACAGAGAGAGACTGAGAGAGAGAGAGAGAGAGAGAGAGAGAGAGAGAGAGAGAGAGAGAGAGACTGAGAGACTGAGAGAGACAGAGAGAGACTGAGAGAGACTGAGAGACAGAGAGTGACTGAGAGACTGAGAGACAGAGAGAAAGAGAGAATGAGAGACAGAGACAGACTGAGAGACTGAGAGATACTGAGAGACTGAGAGAGACTGAGAGACTGAGAGAGACTGAGAGACTGAGCAAGACTAAGAGACTGAGAGACTGAGAGAGACTGAGAGACAGAGAGCGACAGAGAGAGACTGAGACTGAGAGACAGAGAGAGACTGAGAGACTGAGAGACAGAGAGAGACTGAAAGAGACTGATTGAGACTGAGAGACTGAGAGAGACTGAGAGAGACTGAGAGACAGAGAGAGACTGAGAGACAGAGAGAGACTGAGAGAGACTGAGAGACAGAGAGAGACTGAGAGACAGAGAGATACTGAGAGAGACTGAGAGACAGAGAGAGACTGAGAGACAGAGAGAGACTTAGAGACAGAGATATACTGAGAGAGACAGAGAGAGGCTGAGAGAGACAGAGAGAGACTGAGAGAGAAAGAGAGAGAAAGAGAGACCGAGAGAGAGTGAGGGAAAGAGAGAGACTGAGAGACAGAGAGAGACAGAGAGAGACTGAGAGAGACAGAGAGAGACTGAAAGAGACTGATTGAGACTGAGAGACTGAGAGAGACTGAGAGACAGAGAGAGACTGAGAGAGACAGAGAGAGACTGAGAGAGACAGAGAGAGAGACTGAGAGAGACAGAGAGAGACTGAGAGACAGAGAGAGACATAGAGAGACTGAGAGACTGAGAGGGACTGAGAGAGACTGAGAGAGACTGAGAGAGACTGAGAGAGACAGAGGGAGACAGAGAGACAGACAGAGACTGAGAGACAGAGAGAGACTGAGAGAGACTGAGAGACAGAGAGAGACTGAGAGACTGAAAGAGACTGAGAGACAGAGAGAGAGAGACAGAGAGAGACTGAGAGACTGAGAGAGACTGAAAGAGAAAGAGAGACACTGAGAGACTGAGAGAGACTGAGAGATACAGAGAGACAGAGAGAGACAGAGAGACAGACAGAGACTGAGAGACAGAGAGAGACTTAGAGACTGAGAT
>NC_069505.1:37296510-37364010 GCF_027579735.1 Bombina bombina
GGGGAGAGAGAGACTGAGAGACAGAGAGAGACTGAGAGACAGAGAGAGACTGAGAGACAGAGAGAGACTGAGAGAGACACAGAGAGACTGAGAGACAGAGAGAGACTGAGAGAGACTGAGAGAAAGAGACTGACAGACAGAGAGAGACTGAGAGAACTGAGAGACAGAGAGAGACTGAGAGACAGAGAGAGACTGAGAGACTAAGAGAGACTAAGAGAGATTAAGGGAGACTGAGAGAGACTGAGAGAGACTGAGAGACAGAGAGAGACTGAGAGACAGAGAGATACTGAGAGAGACTGAGAGACAGAGAGAGACTGAGAGACAGAGAGAGACTGAGAGACAGAGATAGACTGAGAGAGACAGAGAGAGACTGAGAGACAGAGAGAGACTGAGAGAGACAGAGAGAGACTGAGAGACCGAGAGAGAATGAGAGACAGAGAGAGACTGAGAGACACAGAGAGACTGAGAGAGACAGAGAGACACTGAAAGAGACTGATTGAGACTGAGAGACTGAGAGACTGAGAGAGACTGAGAGACAGAGAGAGACTGAGAGAGACAGAGAAAGACTGAGAGACAGAGAGAGACAGAGAGAGACTGGAGACTGAGAGAGACAGAGAGAGACAGAGGGGGACAGAGAGACAGACAGAGACTGAGAGACAGAGAGAGACTGAGAGAGACTGAGAGACAAAGAGAGACACAGAGAAAGACTGATAGACAGAGAGAGACTGAGACTGAGAGATTCAGAGAGAATGAGAGACACAGAGAGAGACAGACAGAGACAGAGAGAGACAGAGAGAATGACAGAGACTGAGAGACAGAGAGAGACTTAGAGACTGAGAGAGACAGAGAGAGACAGAGAGAGACTGAGAGAGACAGAGAGACAGAGAGGCACTGAGAGACTGAGAGAGACTGAGAGACAGAGAGACAGAGAGACAGAGAGAGACTGAGAGACAGAAAGAGACTGAGACACTGAGAGACAGAGAGAGACTGACAGACAGAGAGAGACTGAGAGACAGAGAGAGACTGAGAGAGACAGAGAGAGACAGAGAGAGACTGAGAGAGACTGAGAGATAGAGAGAAACTGAGAGACAGAGAGACACTGAGAGACTGAGAGAGACTGAGAGAGACTGAGAGAGACTGAGAGAGACTGAGAGACAGAGAGAGACTGAGAGACAGAGAGAGACTGAGAGAGACTGAGAGAGACAGAGAGACAGACAGAGAGAGACTGAGAGACCGAGAGAGACTGAGAGAAACAGAGAGACACTGAGAGACTGAGAGACAGAGAGACAGAGAAAGACCGAGAGACAGAGAGAGACTGAGAGACTGAGAGACAGAGAGAGACTGAGAGACAGAGAGAGACTGAGAGACAGAGAGAGACTGAGAGAGACAGAGTGAGACTGAGAGAGACTGGGAGACAGAGAGAGACTGAGAGATAGAGAGAAACTGAGAGACAGAGAGAGACTGACAGACTAAGAGAGACTGAGAGAGACTGAGAGACAGAGAGAGACTGAGAGACAGAGAGATACTGAGAGAGACTGAAAAACAAAGAGAGACTGAGAGACAGAGATAGACTGAGAGAGACAGAGATAGACTGAGAGAGACTGAGAGAGACAGAGAGAGACTGAGAGAGACAGAGAGAGACTGAGAGACAGTGATAGACTGAGAGAGACAGAGAGAGACTGAGAGACAGAGAGAGACTGAGAGACAGAGATAGACTGAGAGAGACAGAGATAGACTGAGAGAGACAGAGAGAGACTGAGAGACAGAGATAGACTGAGAGAGACAGAGAGAGACTGAGAGACAGAGATAGACTGAGAGAGACAGAGAGAGACTTAGAGACAGAGATAGACTGAGAGAGACAGAGAGAGACCGATAGACAGAGAGAGACTGAGAGACAGAGATAGACTGAGAGAGACAGAGAGAGACTGAGAGACAGAGAGAGACTTAGATACCGAGATAGACTGAGAGAGACAGAGAGAGGCTGAGAGAGACAGAGAGAGACTGAGAGACAGAGAGAGACTGGGAGACAGAGATAGACTGAGAGAGACAGAGAGATACTGAGAGAAAGAGAGAGACTGAGAGACAGAGAGAGACTGAGAGACAGAGAGACAAAGAGAGACAGAGGGAGACTGAGAGACAGAGAGAGACTGAGAGACAGAGAGAGACTGAGAGACTGAGAGAGACTGAGAGACAGAGAGAGACAGAGAGAGACAGAGAGACAGAGAGAAACAGAGAGGGACTGAGAGAGACAGAGAGAGACTGAGAGATAGAGAGAGACTTAGAGAGAGACTGAGAGAGAGAGACAGAGAGAGACAGAGAGACAGAGAGAGACAGAGAGACAGAGAGAGACAGAGAGAGACTGAGAGACAGAGAGAGACTGAGAGACAGAGAGAGACTGAGAGACAGAGAGAGACTGAGAGAGACTGAGAGACAGCGAGACACTGAGAGATTGAGAGAGACTGAGAGAGACTGAGAGAGACAGAGAGAGACAGAGAGAGAGACTGAGAGACAGAGAGAGACTGAGAGACAGAGAGACAAAGAGAGACAGAGGGAGACTGAGAGAAAGATAGAGACTGAGAGACAGAGAGAGACTGAGAGACTGAGAGACAGAGAGAGACAGAGAGAGACAGAGAGACAGAGAGAAACAGAGAGAGACAGACAGAGACAGAGAGAGACTGAGAGAGACAGAGAGAGACTGAGAGACAGAGAGAGACTTAGAGAGAGACTGAGAGAGACTGAGAGACTGAGAGAGAGAGACAGAGAGAGACAGAGAGAGACTGCGAGACAGAGAGAGACAGAGAGAGACTGAGAGACAGAGAGAGACTGAGAGACAGCGAGACACTGAGAGATTGAGAGAGACTGAGAGAGACTGAGAGAGACTGAGAGACAGAGAGACAGAGAGAGACTGAGAGACTGAGAGAGACAGAGAGAGACTGAAAGACAGAGAGAGACTGAGAGACAGAGAGAGACTGAGAGAGACACAGAGAGACTGAGAGACAGAGAGAGACTGAGAGAGACTGAGAGACAGAGACTGACAGACAGAGAGAGACTGAGAGAACTGAGAGACAGAGAGAGACTGAGAGACAGAGAGAGACTGAGAGACTAAGAGAGACTAAGAGAGATTAAGAGAGACTGAGAGAGACTGAGAGAGACTGAGAGAGACTGAGAGACAGAGAGAGACTGAGAGACAGAGAGATACTGAGAGAGACTGAGAGACAGAGAGAGACTGAGAGACAGAGAGAGACTGAGAGACAGAGATAGACTGAGAGAGACAGAGAGAGACTGAGAGACAGAGAGAGACTGAGAGAGACAGAGAGAGACTGAGAGACCGAGAGAGAATGAGAGACAGAGAGAGACTGACAGACACAGAGAGACTGAGAGAGACAGAGAGAGACTGAAAGAGACTGATTGAGACTGAGAGACTGAGAGAGACTGAGAGACTGAGAGAGACTGAGAGACAGAGAGAGACTGAGAGAGACAGAGAAAGACTGAGAGACAGAGAGAGACAGAGAGAGACTGGAGACTGAGAGAGACAAAGAGAGACAGAGGGGGAAAGAGGGACAGACAGAGACTGAGAGACAGAGAGAGACTGAGAGAGACTGAGAGACAAAGAGAGACACAGAGAGAGACTGATAGACAGAGAGAGACTGAGAGACTGAGAGAGTCAGAGAGAATGAGAGACACAGAGAGAGACAGACAGAGACAGAGAGAGACAGAGAGACAGACAGAGACTGAGAGACAGAGAGAGACTTAGAGACTGAGAGAGACTGAGAGAGACAGAGAGACAGAGAGAGACAGAGAGAGACTGAGAGACAGAGATAGACTGAGAGAGACAGAGAGACAGAGAGGCATTGAGAGACTGAGAGAGACAGAGAGAGACAGAGAGAGACTGAGATAGACTGAGAGATAGAGAGAAACTGAGAGACAGAGAGACACTGAGAGACTAAGAGAGACTGAGAGAGACTGAGAGAGACAGAGAGAGACTGAGAGACAGAGAGAGACTGAGAGAGACTGAGAGAGACTGAGAGACAGACAGAAACAGAGAGAGACTGAGAGACAGAGAGAGACTGAGAGACCGAGAGAGACTGAGAGAGACAGAGAGACACTGAGAGACTGAGAGACAGAGAGACAGAGAAAGACCGAGAGACAGAGAGAGACTGAGTGTTACAGAAGCATTAGTTATTTTGTTGTGAAAAGCTTATTTCCCAGCAGCAATGCCTGAACCAGCAAGCCAGCGCCTAAGAAGGGCTCCAAGAAAACCGTAACAAGTTTCATTTCATAAAGAGTTAACTCTTTTTTTTCAGCTTTTAGAAACTATTGTCTAATCACCTCTGGAGCCAGACTGCTAATTGATAAGATGAACTTGTAAACTTGTTATCTTAAGTACTGTAATCCTATTGTGGCCTGTCAAAGGACAGTGCTCTCTATCTAAATGTGTGATGGGGGATTTTGTGCTTCCCCCCCTCTCCCCCTGGGAGTGCCCTGTGTGCATGTAACCTTAATAAAAAGCAGGCTGGGCATCCCAGTCCTGAGTTCTTGTTTTGACCCTCAATCGCAGCGTTGACTCGTTTTTGTGGGCAGAAGGGTATCCTAGCTGTACTGCAGCTAAGGGAGATTATTCTATATTTGCGAGACTCATATAGAATACTATGGAAAGCAGCTTCTCCCCTCTTTAGCAATAGGGATCCAGGCTACTAAGCGGTCCATCTCTCAGCGAGACTAAGGGTAACCGTAACATTTGGCGGCAGCGGCGGGATTTTCCTGGATTTCCTAGGAGAGGTACAGAACGGATGGAGAGCGCTTACGAAAAATTGAAGCGTACAACCCTAAAGGATTTACTTGAAAGCAGAGGGGGGTACGCCAGCAACCGGCCGAGGAGAGAGCTGATCGCAGAATTGACCGAACTGGATCAGAGCTTCACAATGGCGGAAACACCGACCACGATTAGTGACGAAAAAAACAGGATTGTTCGGGAAAGGCTCTCATTATACGGGCCGAACCCCTCCATGGAATTGGTACAGCAGTTGATGGCGGAGGCGGACGAGGATATACGAGAGACTCGAGCCCACGAACTCAACCTAGCGAACGCACACCGCAATGCTGAAGCCCCGCAGGTAATCATCCCTGTCGAAAATGCTGGGAGGCCCAAGATACCCTATGCGGCATTTCGACCCTTCCTAGAGAGCGAGACAGGGATTGATGAATATTTGGCGGACTTCGAAAGGCAATGTGCCCTGCACCAGATTCCCAACAGAGAGTGGCCCACGATATTGTCTGGGAAACTATCCGGGCGAGCCCTGGAAGCCTTTCGTACTCTGGGTGCTGAGGAAGTGACACAGTATGAGCTAGTTAAGGAGACACTGTTGCGACGGTACGCTGTAACTCCGGACACGTATCGCCGACAGTTTCGGGGCACGGAAAAGAAGCCTAACGATACCCATATGGAATGGGCGCACCGAATGCGGAGAGCGGCAAATCACTGGCTGAGCGGAAGTAAAGCGGTGACTGGGGAGGAAATTTTACAATTGTTTCTCTTAGAACATTTTTATAATGGCATGGAACAGCAAGGGAAGGAATGGCTGCGAGACAGGCGGCCTTCTACCTTAGAAGAAGCAGCCAAATTGGCCGATGAACATTATGACTCCCGTCTTCACGAACCCATGAACTACCGAGCTCCAGCACGGGTCGAACCCAGAGAGGTTTACCGTGCACCCCCTCGTGCTGAATTCCGAGCCCCGGTGCCCACAGGGCCCGTCCGACACTCAGGACCACCCAATAACAGCTCTGAGCGTCCCAGACCGACTTGCCACCGATGCAAGCAACCAGGGCATTTCATGGCTAGCTGCCCCCTTAATACGCACCAGACACCCAGGAATTACAATGACCCCTCTGGGTCCTATCGTCCGGCCCGGGCCCTCTGTGTTAACCAAGAGGCCCCTATGGAGGGATATGTGGGGCCGCTTCACGAGGCAGACCCTGTATATGCTGCCTCAGATAACCGCCAGCACCATCGGCAGAGGGTATGGCTCGAGGGGCGATCTACCGAGGGATTGCGAGACACAGGGGCTACTATCACGCTGGTACAGAGTCATTTGGTGCCAGAGCACAAGCGATCCGGACAGACTGTGGCCGTTAGAGTGGCGGGGGGGGATGTGTACAAAATTCCAACAGCTAAAGTGCATCTTGATTGGGGAGCGGGAAAGGGGGCTGTGAACGTGGGCCTAATGGATAATTTACCTGCCGAAGTACTACTGGGCAACGATTTGGGCCCCATGACTTCTGCCTATGCTCCAGTATGCAACAACGAGGCGGACCCAGTGACTACACGGGCCCAAGCCCGGACGGAGCGAGAGCTTTCACCAGTGCGGGAGACACAGGTAAGACCTACCCCGACCTTGCCTGACAGGTTAGGCCCCATACCCTGGGACACCCCAGATGCTTTCGAGGCAGAGTCTAAGACTGACCCGACCTTACAAAAGTACCGGGAACGAGCAGAGACCGGAGGGGGCGGGGCAGATAACGAAACATTCTTATGGGAAAAAGGGAAACTATACCGCTGGACAGAGAAAAGGGGACAGCGTAGGCGACAGCTGGTAGTGCCCCACAAATACCGTCAAGAAATCCTCAAAATAGGCCACGACATCCCCTTAGCAGGCCACCTAGCCGTTACCCGTACCCTACACCGCATTACTCACACGTTCTTTTGGCCAGGGGTGCACGCTGACGTTAGAACTTACTGTAACACCTGCGATGTGTGTCAACGAGTAGGAAGGCGAGGCGATCACCCTAAAGCCCAGCTAGTAAATATGCCCATTGTAGAGGAACCCTTCAGCCGGGTTGCTATTGACCTAGTGGGACCACTGGCTACCCCTAGTCCCTCCGGTAAGCGATACATTCTTACCGTAGTGGACTACGCTACCAGGTACCCAGAGGCTGTCGCCCTATCCAACATACAAGCGGATACGGTAGCGAATGCACTAGTACAGGTGTTCTCCCGGGTAGGATTTCCAAAAGAAATCCTATCCGACCGAGGCACCCAATTTACGGCTGAATTGACCCAACAACTCTGGCAGGTTTGCAAAATTAAGTCCCTCCTAAGCTCCCCATACCACCCCCAGACGAACGGGCTGTGTGAGAGGTTCAATGGGACCCTCAAGCAAATGCTCAAGACGTTCACTCAGGAATACCGAGACTGGGAACGCTTCCTGCCGCACCTCCTATTTGCTTATCGGGAGGTGCCCCAGGAAACGACAGGGTTCTCTCCCTTCGAGTTGCTCTACGGAAGAAAGGTACGGGGACCCCTAAACCTGATCCGGGAGCACTGGGAGGGAGAGATGGAGGCTGACGGTGTCCCAATTGTGCCATACGTGCTGGAACTCAGGGACCGAATGGAGCAATTAGCCAAATCCGTGCGGGCTAATCTCCAGTTGGCCCAGAGAAGACAGAAAGTATGGTACGATCGGGGGGCCCGAAAGAGAATCTTCACCATAGGACAAAAGGTGTTAGTACTTAAGCCGGTGAAGACAGACAAATTGCAGGCGTCCTGGCAGGGTCCCTACCAGATCGTAGAGAAAAGGGGAGACACCACTTATGTGATAGCTAGCTGCCACGACAACAATCTTAGAAAGACATTCCATGTAAACATGCTCAAGGAATATTTTGAGCGACCAGAGAACGTGACGGCCATATGTTGTTCCCCTCAGGAAGACCCCGACAGTTTACCCATTCCAGACCTATTAGAAAAGAGCCTCCCCACAGGTATAGTGGCTCAGGTTCAGATAGGGGACCGACTTAGCCCCACTGAAAGGGAGCAGCTCAACCAACTCCTCCAGTCCAAACACCTCACCTTCTCCCCGAAGCCAGGGTACACTACTTTAACCACCCACCAGGTAGATACTCCGGGACAAGCTCCCTTGCGCCAGGCTCCGTACCGAATCCCCGAAGCAGTTAGGACAGGAATGAAGAAGGAGATCGATGAGATGCTCCAGCTCAGGGTAATTGAGCCCTCCGATAGTCCCTGGGCCTCCCCAGTTGTCTTGGTGCCCAAGAAAGATGGGACCACCCGGTTCTGCGTAGACTATCGGAGGCTCAATGAAAAGACCGTGACGGACGCTTACCCTATGCCCAGGGTAGACGAGCTACTCGATCGTATAGCCAGGGGAAATTACCTGACCACTATTGACCTCTGCAAAGGTTACTGGCAGATTCCCCTGGCCCCGGAGGCTATCCCCAAGTCGGCATTCGTCACCCCATTCGGCTTATATCAGTTTAGGGTAATGCCGTTTGGGATGAAGAATGCCCCAGCTACATTCCAGCGCTTGGTGGATAGGCTCCTGGATGGCTTCCAGAGTTTTGCTTGCGCCTACCTGGACGACATAGCGATCCACAGTGAGTCCTGGGAGGACCACTTAGCTCATGTGGGAATGGTTCTGGATCAGATCCGGGCTGCTGGCCTGACTCTGAAGCCAGAAAAATGCCACTTTGGGATGGCCGAGGTACAGTACCTGGGTCACCGGGTGGGGTGTGGAAAGCAGCGACCAGAGCCGGCCAAAATAGAAGCTGTCGCCAATTGGCCCACCCCCATCACTAAGACTCAGGTCCTAGCCTTCCTGGGCACGGCAGGGTACTATAGACGGTTCGTACCAGACTACAGCACACTTGCCAAACCCCTGACTGACTTGACCAAGAAGAACTTACCTCGACAGGTCCTGTGGTCTCCCCACTGTGAAACGGCTTTCCAGGCTCTCAAAAATGCTCTAATTAACGCTCCTGTCTTGGCGGCCCCAGCCCTTAACAAACGTTTTATCGTCCATACCGATGCTTCCATGTTCGGGCTGGGAGCCGTCCTCAGCCAAGTAGGCGAAGATGGAGGGGAGCATCCAGTTGCCTACATCAGCCGGAAGCTCCTGCCCCGCGAAGTCAGCTATGCAGCGGTCGAAAAGGAGTGTTTGGCTTTGGTGTGGGCATTAAAGAAATTGACTCCCTATTTATATGGTCAGGAGTTCACTCTGGTCACCGACCATAACCCGTTGGTGTGGCTGAACCGGGTCTCTGGAGATAACGGCAGGCTATTACGTTGGAGCTTATCGTTGCAAACCTTCAATTTCACCATTACTTACAGACCTGGGAAACAGAATGGCAACGCCGACGGGTTGTCCAGACAAACCGACCTCAGCCCCGCATAACCAGCGGTCTGGACAGCCTTAGTCTGCCCCGAAAAGGGGTCAGACCGTGTCTGCCAGAGTGTTCCACAGAAAGGGAGCAATGTTACAGAAGCATTAGTTATTTTGTTGTGAAAAGCTTATTTCCCAGCAGCAATGCCTGAACCAGCAAGCCAGCGCCTAAGAAGGGCTCCAAGAAAACCGTAACAAGTTTCATTTCATAAAGAGTTAACTCTTTTTTTTCAGCTTTTAGAAACTATTGTCTAATCACCTCTGGAGCCAGACTGCTAATTGATAAGATGAACTTGTAAACTTGTTATCTTAAGTACTGTAATCCTATTGTGGCCTGTCAAAGGACAGTGCTCTCTATCTAAATGTGTGATGGGGGATTTTGTGCTTCCCCCCCTCTCCCCCTGGGAGTGCCCTGTGTGCATGTAACCTTAATAAAAAGCAGGCTGGGCATCCCAGTCCTGAGTTCTTGTTTTGACCCTCAATCGCAGCGTTGACTCGTTTTTGTGGGCAGAAGGGTATCCTAGCTGTACTGCAGCTAAGGGAGATTATTCTATATTTGCGAGACTCATATAGAATACTATGGAAAGCAGCTTCTCCCCTCTTTAGCAATAGGGATCCAGGCTACTAAGCGGTCCATCTCTCAGCGAGACTAAGGGTAACCGTAACACTGAGAGACTGAGAGACAGAGAGAGACTGAGAGACAGAGAGAGACTGAGAGACAGAGAGAGACTGAGAGAGACAGAGTGAGACTGAGAGAGACTGGGAGACAGAGAGAGACTGAGAGATAGAGAGAAACTGAGAGACAGAGAAAGACTGACAGACTAAGAGAGACTGAGAGAGACTGAGAGACAGAGAGAGACTGAGAGACAGAGAGATACTGAGAGAGACTGAAAAACAAAGAGAGACTGAGAGACAGAGAGAGACTGAGAGAGACACAGAGACTGAGAGACAGAGAGAGACTGAGAGAGACAGAGAGAGACTGAGAGAGACAGAGAGACTGAGAGACAGTGATAGACTGAGAGAGACAGAGAGAGACTGAGAGACAGAGAGAGACTGAGAGACAGAGATAGACTGAGAGAGACAGAGATAGACTGAGAGAGACAGAGAGAGACTGAGAGACAGAGATAGACTGAGAGAGACAGAGAGAGACTGAGAGACAGAGATAGACTGAGAGAGACAGAGAGAGACTTAGAGACAGAGATAGACTGAGAGAGACAGAGAGAGACCGAGAGACAGAGAGAGACTGAGAGACAGAGATAGACTGAGAGAGACAGAGAGAGACTGAGAGACAGAGAGAGACTTAGATACCGAGATAGACTGAGAGAGACAGAGAGAGGCTGAGAGAGACAGAGAGAGACTGAGAGACAGAGAGAGACTGGGAGACAGAGATAGACTGAGAGAGACAGAGAGATACTGAGAGAGAGAGAGAGACTGAGAGACAGAGAGAGACTGAGAGACAGAGAGACAAAGAGAGACAGAGGGAGACTGAGAGACAGAGAGAGACTGAGAGACAGAGAGAGACTGAGAGACTGAGAGAGACTGAGAGAGACTGAGAGACAGAGAGAGACAGAGAGACAGAGAGAAACAGAGAGAGACAGAGAGAGACTGAGAGAGACAGAGAGAGACTGAGAGACAGAGAGAGACTTAGAGAGAGACTGAGAGAGGGAGACAGAGAGAGACAGAGAGACAGAGAGAGACAGAGAGAGACTGAGAGACAGAGAGAGACTGAGAGACTGAGAGAGACTGAGAGACAGAGAGAGACTGAGAGACTGAGAGAGACAGAGAGACTAAGAGAGACTGAGAGAGACAGAGAGAGACTGACAGAACTGAGAGACAGAGAGAGACTGAGAGACAGAGAGAGACTGAGAGAGACTGAGTGACAGAGAGAGACTGAGAGACAGAGAGAGACTGAGAGACTAAGAGAGACTGAGAGAGACTGAGAGACAGAGAGAGACTGAGAGACAGAGAGATACTGAGAGAGACTGAGAGACGGAGAGAGACTGAGAGACAGAGAGAGACTGAGAGACAGAGATAGACTGAGAGAGACAGAGAGAGACTGAGAGAGACAGAGAGAGACTGAGAGACAGAGAGAGACTGAGAGAGACAGAGAGAGACAGAGAGAGACCGAGAGAGAATGAGAGACAGAGAGAGACTGAGAGACAGAGAGAGACTGAGAGAGACAGAGAGAGACTGAAAGAGACTGATTGAGACTGAGAGACTGAGAGAGACTGAGAGACTGAGAGAGACTGAGAGACAGAGATAGACTGAGAGAGACAGAGAGAGACTGAGAGACAGAGAGAGACAGAGAGAGACAGAGGGGGACAGAGAGACAGACAGAGACTGAGAGACAGAGAGAGACTGAGAGACAAAAAGAGAGACAGAGAGAGACTGAGAGAAAGAGAGAGACTGAGAGACTGAGAGAGACTGAGAGAGTCAGAGGGACAGAGAGACACTGAGAGACTGAGAGAGACTGAGAGACACAGAGAGAGACAGACAGAGACAGAGAGAGACAGAGAGACAGACAGAGAGTGAGAGACAGAGAGAGACTGAGAGACTGAGAGAGACTGAGAGACAGAGAGAGACTGAGAGAGACAGAGAGACACAGAGAGACTGAGAGACAGAGAGAGACTGAGAGACAGAGAGAGACTGAGAGAGACTGAGAGACAGAGAGAGACTGAGAGACAGAGAGAGACTGAGAGAACTGAGAGACAGAGAGAGACTGAGAGACAGAGAGAGACTGAGAGAGACTGAGAGACTGAGAGAGACTGAGAGACAGAGAGAGACTGAGAGACTGAGAGAGACAGAGAGACTAAGAGAGACTGAGAGAGACAGAGAGAGACTGAGAGAACTGAGAGACAGAGAGAGACTGAGAGACAGAGAGAGACTGAGAGAGACTGAGAGACAGAGAGAGACTGAGAGACAGAGAGAGACTGAGAGACTAAGAGAGACTGAGAGACAGAGAGAGACTGAGAGAGACTGAGAGACAGAGAGAGACTGAGAGACAGAGAGAGACTGAGAGACTAAGAGAGACAGAGAGACTGAGAGACAGAGAGATACTGAGAGAGACTGAGAGACGGAGAGAGACTGAGAGACAGAGAGAGACTGAGAGACAGAGATAGACTGAGAGAGACAGAGAGAGACTGAGAGACAGAGAGAGACTGAGAGAGACAGAGAGAGACTGAGAGACCGAGAGAGAATGAGAGACAGAGAGAGACTGAGAGACAGAGAGAGACTGAGAGAGACAGAGAGAGACTGAAAGAGACTGATTGAGACTGAGAGACTGAGAGAGACTGAGAGACTGAGAGAGAATGAGAGACAGAGAGAGACTGAGAGAGACAGAGAGAGACTGAGAGACAGAGAGAGACAGAGAGAGACAGAGGGGGACAGAGAGACAGACAGAGACTGAGAGAAAGTGAGAGACTGAGAGACAAAAAGAGAGACAGAGAGAGACTGAGAGAAAGAGAGAGACTGAGAGAGACTGAGAGAGTCAGAGAGACAGAGAGACACTGAGAGACTGAGAGAGACTGAGAGACACAGAGAGAGACAGACAGAGACAGAGAGAGACAGAGAGACAGACAGAGAGTGAGAGACAGAGAGAGACTGAGACACTGAGAGAGACTGAGAGACAGAGAGAGACTGAGATAGACTGAGAGAGACAGAGAGACACAGAGAGAGACTGAGAGACAGAGAGAGACTCAGAGAGACAGAGAGACACTGAGAGACTGAGAGAGCCTGAGAGCCTGAGAGACAGAGAGACAGAGAGAGACTGAGAGACAGAGAGATACTGAGAGACTGAGAGACAGAGAGAGACTGAGAGACAGAGAGAGACTGAGAGACAGAGAGAGACTGAGAGAGACAGAGAGAGACTGAGAGAGACTGAGAGAGACTGAGAGATAGAGAGAAACTGAGAGACAGAGAGACTGAGAGACTAAGAGAGACTGAGAGAGACTGAGACTGAGAGAGACTGAGAGACAGAGAGAGACTGAGAGACTGAGAGAGACAGAGAGAGACAGAGAGACAGACAGAGAATGAGAGACAGAGAGAGAATTAGAGACTGAGAGAGACTGAGAGAGACAGAGAGACAGAGAGAGACTGAGAGACAGAGAGAGACTGAGAGACTGAGAAAGACTGAGAGAGACAGAGAGACACTGAGAGACTGAGAGAGACTGAGAGACAGAGAGACAGAGAGAGACTGAGAGACAGAGAGAGACTGAGAGACTGAGAGACAGAGAGAGACTGAGAGACAGAGAGAGACTGAGAGAGACAGAGAGAGACTGAGAGAGACAGAGAGAGACTGAGAGACAGAGATAGACTGAGAGAGACAGAGAGAGTCTGAGAGACAAAGAGAGACTGAGAGACAGAGATAGACTGAGAGGGACAGAGATAGACTGAGAGAGACAGAGAGAGACTGAGAGACAGAGATAGACTGAGAGAGACAGAGAGAGACTGAGAGACAGAGATAGACTGAGAGAGACAGAGAGAGACTGAGAGACAGAGATAGACTCAGAGAGACAGAGAGAGACAGAGAGACAGAGAGAGACTGAGAGACAGAGATAGACTGAGAGAGACAGAGAGAGACTGAGAGACAGAGAGAGACTTAGAGACAGATATAGACTGAGAGAGACAGAGAGAGGCTGAGAGAGACAGAGAGAGACTGAGAGACAGAGAGAGACTGGGAGACAGAGATAGACTGAGAGAGACAGAGAGTTACTGAGAGAATGAGAGAGACTGAGAGACAGAGAGAGACTGAGAGACAGAGAGACAAAGAGAGACAGAGGGAGACTGAGAGACAGAGAGAAACTGAGAGACAGAGAGAGACTGAGAGACTGAGAGAGACTGAGAGACAGAGAGAGACAGAGAGAGACAGAGAGACAGAGAGAAACAGAGAGAGACAGAGAGAGACTGAGAGAGACAGAGAGAGACTGAGAGAGACAGAGAGAGACTGAGAGACAGAGAGAGACTTAGAGAGAGACTGAGAGAGAGAGACAGAGAGACAGAGAGAGACAGAGAGAGACTGAGAGACAGACAGAGACTGAGAGACAGAGAGAGACTGAGAGACAGAGAGAGACTGAGAGAGACTGAGAGAGACTGAGAGACAGCGAGACACTGAGAGATTGAGAGAGACTGAGAGAGACTGAGAGACAGAGAGAGACTGAGAGACTGAGAGAGACAGAGAGAGACTGAGAGACAGAGAGAGACTGAGAGACTGAGAGAGACACAGAGAGACTGAGAGGCAGAGAGAGACTGAGAGATAGAGAAAGACTGAGAGAGACTGAGAGACAGAGAGAGACTGAGAGACAGAGAGAGACTGAGAGAACTCTCTGTGACACAGAGAGAGACAGACAGAGACAGAGAGAGACAGAGAGACAGAAAGAGACTGAGAGACAGAGAGAGACTGAGACACTGAGAGAGACAGAGAGAGACTGAGAGAGACAGAGAGAGACAGAGAGACAGAGAGAGACTGAGAGACAGAGAGAGACTGAGAGAACTGAGAGACAGAGAGAGACTGAGAGACAGAGAGAGACTGAGAGACAGAGAGAGACTGAGAGAGACTGAGAGACAGAGAGAGACTGAGAGACAGAGAGATACTGAGAGACTAAGAGAGACTGAGAGAGACAGAGAGAGACTGAGAGAACTGAGAGACAGAGAGAGACTGAGAGACAGAGAGAGACTGAGAGAGACTGAGAGACAGAGAGAGACTGAGAGACAGAGAGAGACTGAGAGACTAAGAGAGACTGAGAGAGACTGAGAGAGACTGAGAGACAGAGAGAGACTGAGAGACAGAGAGATACTGAGAGAGACTGAGAGACGGAGAGAGACTGAGAGACAGAGATAGACTGAGAGAGACAGAGAGAGACTGAGAGACCGAGAGAGAATGAGAGACAGAGAGAGACTGAGAGAGACTGAGAGAGACAGAGAAACTGAAAGAGACTGATTGAGACTGAGAGACTGAGAGAGACTGAGAGACTGAGAGAGACTGAGAGACAGAGAGAGACTGAGAGAGACAGAGAGAGACTGAGAGACAGAGAGAGACAGAGAGAGACAGAGAGAGACAGAGGGGGACAGAGAGAAAGACAGAGACTGAGAGACAGAGAGAGACTGAGAGACAAAAAGAGAGACAGAGATAGACTGAGAGAAAGAGAGAGACTGAGAGACTGAGAGAGACTGAGAGAGTCAGAAAAACAGAGAGACACTGAGAGACTGAGAGAGACTGAGAGACACAGAGAGAGACAGAGAGAGACAGAGAGACAGACAGAGACTGAGAGACAGAGAGAGACTGAGAGACAAAAAGAGAGACAGAGAGAGACTGAGAGAAAGAGAGAGACTGAGAGACTGAGAGAGACTGAGAGAGTCAGAGAGACAGAGAGACACTGAGAGACTGAGAGAGACTGAGAGACACAGAGAGAGACAGACAGAGACAGAGAGAGACAGAGAGACAGAAAGAGACTGAGAGACAGAGAGAGACTGAGACACTGAGAGAGACTGAGAGACAGAGAGAGACTGAGAGAGACAGAGAGAGACAGAGAGAGACTGAGAGACAGAGAGAGAGACTGAGAGAGACAGAGAGACACTGAGAGACTGAGAGAGACTGAGAGACACAGAGAGAGACTGAGAGAGACTGAGAGACACAGAGAGAGACTGAGAGACAGAGAGAGACTAAGAGACAGAGAGATACTGAGAGACTAAGAGAGACTGAGAGAGACAGAGAGAGACTGAGAGAACTGAGAGACAGAGAGAGACTGAGAGACAGAGAGAGACTGAGAGAGACTGAGAGACAGAGAGAGACTGAGAGACTAAGAGAGACTGAGAGAGACTGAGAGAGACTGAGAGACAGAGAGAGACTGAGAGACAGAGAGATACTGAGAGAGACTGAGAGACGGAGATAGACTGAGAGAGACTGAGAGACAGAGATAGACTGAGAGAGACAGAGAGAGACTGAGAGACAGAGAGAGACTGAGAGAGACAGAGAGAGACTGAGAGACCGAGAGAGAATGAGAGACAGAGAGAGACTGAGAGACAGAGATAGACTGAGAGAGACAGAGAGAGACTGAGAGACAGAGAGAGACTGAGAGAGACAGAGAGAGACTGAGAGACCGAGAGAGAATGAGAGACAGAGAGAGACTGAGAGACAGAGAGAGACTGAGAGAGACTGAGAGAGACAGAGAGAGACTGAAAGAGACTGATTGAGACTGAGAGACTGAGAGAGACTGAGAGACTGAGAGAGACTGAGAGACAGAGAGAGACTGAGAGAGACAGAGAGAGACTGAGAGACAGAGAGAGACAGAGAGAGACAGAGAGAGACAGAGGGGGACAGAGAGACAGACAGAGACTGAGAGACAGAGAGAGACTGAGAGACAAAAAGAGAGACAGAGAGAGACTGAGAGAAAGAGAGAGACTGAGAGACTGAGAGAGACTGAGAGAGTCAGAAAAACAGAAAAACACTGAGAGACTGAGAGAGACTGAGAGACACAGAGAGAGACAGACAGAGACAGAGAGAGACAGAGAGACAGACAGAGACTGAGAGACAGAGAGAGACTGAGACACTGAGAGAGACTGAGAGAGACCGAGAGAGACTGAAAGAGACTGATTGAGACTGAGAGACTGAGAGAGACTGAGAGACTGAGAGAGACTGAGAGACAGAGAGAGACTGAGAGAGACAGAGAGAGACTGAGAGACAGAAAGAGACAGAGAGAGACAGAGAGAGACAGAGGGGGGCAGAGAGACAGACAGAGACTGAGAGACAGAGAGAGACTGAGAGACAAAAAGAGAGACAGAGAGAGACTGAGAGAAAGAGAGAGACTGAGAGACTGAGAGAGACTGAGAGAGTCAGAGAGACAGAGAGACACTGAGAGACTGAGAGAGACTGAGAGACACAGAGAGACAGACAGAGACAGAGAGAGACAGAGAGACAGAAAGAGACTGAGAGACAGAGAGAGACTGAGACACTGAGAGAGACTGAGAGACAGAGAGAGACTGAGAGAGACAGAGAGAGACAGAGAGAGACTGAGAGACAGAGAGAGAGACTGAGAGAGACAGAGAGACACTGAGAGACTGAGAGAGACTGAGAGACACAGAGAGAGACAGACAGAGACAGAGAGAGACAGAGAGACAGACAGAGACTGAGAGACAGAGAGAGACTGAGACACTGAGAGAGACTGAGAGACTGAGAGAGACTGAGAGAGACAGAGAGACACAGAGAGAGACTGAGAGACAGAGAGAGAGACTGAGAGAGACAGAGAGACACTGAGAGACTGAGAGACTGAGAGAGACTGAGAGCCTGAGAGACAGAGAGACAGAGAGAGACTGAGAGACAGAGAGATACTGAGAGACTGAGAGACAGAGAGAGACTGAGAGACAGAGAGAGACTGAGAGAGACAGAGAGAGACTGAGAGAGACTGAGAGAGACTGAGAGATAGAGAGAAAATGAGAGACAGAGAGAGACTGAGAGACTAAGAGAGACTGAGAGAGACTGAGAGAGACTGAGAGAGACTGAGAGAGACTGAGAGACAGAGAGAGACTGAGAGACTGAGAGAGACATAGATAGACAGAGAGACAAACAGAGAATGAGAGACAGAGAGAGACTTAGAGACTGAGACAGACTGAGAGAGACAGAGAGAGACTGAGAGACAGAGAGAGACTGAGAGACTGAGAAAGACTGAGTGAGACAGAGAGACACTGAGAGACTGAGAGAGACTGAGAGACAGAGAGACAGAGAGAGACTGAGAGACAGAGAGAGACTGAGAGACTGAGAGACAGAGAGAGACTGAGAGACAGAGAGAGACTGAGAGAGACAGAGTGAGACAGAGAGAGACTGAGAGAGACTGAGAGATAGAGAGAAACTGAGAGACAGAGAGAGACTGAGAGAGACTGAGAGAGACTGAGAGACAGAGAGAGACTGAGAGAAAGAGAAACAGAGAGACAGAGAGAGACTGAGAGACAGAGAGAGACTGAGAGACTGAGAGACAGAGAGAGACTGAGAGACAGAGAGAGACTGAGAGAGACAGAGTGAGACAGAGAGAGACTGAGAGAGACTGAGAGATAGAGAGAAACTGAGAGACAGAGAGAGACTGAGAGAGACTGAGAGAGACTGAGAGACAGAGAGAGACTGAGAGACAGAGAGACAGAGAGAGACTGAGAGAGACTAAGAGAGACTGAGAGAGACTGAGAGACAGAGAGAGACTGAGAGACTGAGAGTGACTGAGAGAGACAGAGAGAGACTGAGAGACAGAGAGAGACTGAGAGACAGAGAGAGACAGAGGGAGACAGAGAGAGACAGAGAGAGACTGAGAGAGACTGAGAGACAGAGAGAGACTGAGAGAGACTGAGAGAGACTGAGAGACAGAGAGAGACTGAGAGACAAAGAGAGACAGAGAGAGACTGAGAGAGACTGAGAGACAGAGAGAGACTGAGAGACTGAGAGTGACTGAGAGAGACAGAGAGAGACTGAGAGACAGAGAGAGACTGAGAGACAGAGAGACAGAGAGAGACAGAGGGAGACAGAGAGAGACAGAGAGAGACTGAGAGACAGAGAGAGACTGAGAGACAGAGAGAGACTGAGAGAGACTGAGAGAGACTGAGAGACAGAGAGAGACTGAGAGACAAAGAGAGACAGAGAGACAGAGAGAGACAGACAGAGACAGAGAGAGACAAAGAGAGACTGAGAGAGACTGAGAGACAGAGAGAGACTTAGAGACAGAGAGAGACAGAGAGAAAGAGAGAGACTGAGAGACAGAGAGAGACTTAGAGACAGAGAGAGACAGAGAGAAAGAGAGAGACTGAGAGACAGAGAGAGACTTAGAGACAGAGAGAGACAGAGAGAAAGAGAGAGACTGAGAGACAGAGAGAGACTTAGAGACAGAGAGAGACTGAGAGAGACTGAGAGACAGAGAGACAGAGAGAGACAGAGGGAGACAGAGAGAGACAGAGAGAGACTGAGAGAGACTGAGAGACAGAGAGAGACTGAGAGACAGAGAGAGACTGAGAGAGACTGAGAGAGACTGAGAGACAGAGAGAGACTGAGAGACAAAGAGAGACAGAGAGACAGAGAGAGACAGACAGAGACAGAGAGAGACAAAGAGAGACTGAGAGAGACTGAGAGACAGAGAGAGACTTAGAGACAGAGAGAGACAGAGAGAAAGAGAGAGACTGAGAGACAGAGAGAGACTTAGAGACAGAGAGAGACAGAGAGAAAGAGAGAGACTGAGAGACAGAGAGAGACTTAGAGACAGAGAGAGACAGAGAGAAAGAGAGAGACTGAGAGACAGAGAGAGACTTAGAGACAGAGAGAGACTGAGAGAGGCAGAGAGAGAGAGACAGAGAGAGTAAGAAAATGAACCTAAAATGTTGTTATTAACACACTATTTGTATTTGCAGAAAGAGATAATGAAGCTGTATCCAGAAAGTAAAAACACTAATTAAATTATTTTTGAGTTTTTCATATTTAGGTAAATCTGTACAGATAACATTCCATAGTGCACTCTCCAAAAGATTGAAGATTGAATGCAAGTAAACCTTTTAAACAAAGAGATGCCTGGTGCCTAGGTGAAGGAAAGAAAAAAGAAGATAAATACCTTTTGTCAAGTTTGTTTTAACCACCATACTGCAGTAAAAGGTGCTGAATTATCTTTTGGATCCATTCTTTGCTTTGCATGCTGGTACCAGCCCCAGAACTGGACTCTGGGTAATCTATGACTGTTTCCTATGATGTGTGTCTTCAGAACATAAAGACTATCCTTCTCTTGACTGTGCCTTGCCTGTTGGAATTGAGGACCTGTTACGCTGTTACAGAGTCATCCACAGCTAAATTAGGGAAGTATTGTTTTAACTTGTTTACTTATATTGCTTGTTTTGTATTCTCTTGTAATTGAGTTATTTTTAATGATCATATTAGTTATAACAACTCATATAGCTTTGTCTGCAGAAAAGTATGCCTTATTTGTATTAGTACACATTGTAGTTTATGTACTTAAAGTAACCCTCTAGATAAGTTTAACTTTAAACCTTTCAGTATCATAACCTATTGAATGGCTCACTGAGTATAGAGAATATGCACCTTTATAGTTTAAAGAAAATGCTGCAATATCTCATAATATTCTAGACCCTTCACCATTGTAGGACACAGAAGGTTCCCCAAGTTTCTATACCGCCCTTAATATTTAAGCGAAGAAGGGATATATGTGTCTTGCGGTGGAGAAAGGTATGAAAATAGGAAGTTTTTGTAGGAATTTCCCATTGTAATCATTCCTTAGTATATTATCAAACTACTCGAAATAAAGAGAGTGAGGACACGTCTCAGCTAGAAACTTATATCAATTGTACAGAGAAATATGAGTTTTGGGATTAGTATAATTATAATGGTATTGATGGTATATGTTCTACCTACAATGGCTCTTATTGGATCTGTGTTATGAAACTAAATTTATTTTTTCGCTTTATTAACTGGTATGGTATCTGCTATTTGAGTTTTGTAATTCCAGGTGTTTGTCAGTGAAAGGAATTATCTTACCAAAAAGATGTGTTTACCTTTAAAGAGATTGTGTAGTTTTAATAATGTTAGGATTGTATTCTTTCCTCATACAGGAGTGCGAGAGAACTTAGGTTGCATACAATAATTAGTAAATTAGTAGTGTCTATATCAGATGAGACAGCTGATTCTATTAAGATCATATTTGGAGAATCATAAACATTACATATAGTAGCTTTGCAGAATAAAGCAACACTATGTTATTTTTTTATTTTTTTAGTAGTGCAAAGAAAAAAGTGTGAAGAAATAAATTTTAAAGAAAATATTTTTATTGACTGTTTTACTTTTCATTGTGGTTGCAGGGCAGGCCTTAGCATAAGTTACTTAGCATAGCCGCACATTTAAATTGTATAGAGAAGCTGTGAGTTAATCTCTGTAAAAGTATGTAGTTTGTATTATATATCCACAATGTTTTCCTGGTTTTAAATGACATAGGATAAGTTAAGCTATTAAAGGAATGGTGAACCTTTTTGTTGGACATAATTGTGATTGTATCAGGGTGTGTGCTCATCTTGTGTTGTTTTGTGTCCTTCTTAGACTCCTTCTGACTTGAGTGTCTGCTTGCTATGAGGATCCACCTGCTTTCCTTGTCTACCCCATGAACAAACCATAGGACTTCCAGCATCTACCTGCAGATGGACCCTTGATAAGCACCCCTACTGCAAATGGACTATGGTATTGAAGACGAGTGTCTGAGGGAGGTGGAGCTCTAAGAGGATAAAGAATGTTCGTAAAGTGATCAGAGGCCACCCAGAGATACTTGTGCTGTTCCCATATGATGCTTCAAGTCAAGAATACTTTATTAGCATGACATTATTACATGTGTTGCCAAAGTAATATGTTACAATAAAACAGATCAATAACAATTTATAAAGTAGGAGTATCATTTAATCTGATTGGGGGTTCTGGTCATGTGACAGTCTGCTACATATTTTGCTACTGTTACAGAAGCATTAGTTATTTTGTTGTGAAGAGCTTATTTCCCAGCAGCAATGCCTGAACCAGCAAGCCAGCGCCTAAGAAGGGCTCCAAGAAAACCGTAACAAGTATCATTTCATAAAGAGTTAACTCTTTTTTTTCAGCTTTTAGAAACTATTGTCTAATCACCTCTGGAGCCAGACTGCTAATTGATAAGATGAACTTGTAAACTTGTTATCTTAAGTACTGTAATCCTATTGTGGCCTGTCAAAGGACAGTGCTCTCTATCTAAATGTGTGATGGGGGATTTTGTGCTTCCCCCCCTCTCCCCCTGGGAGTGCCCTGTGTGCATGTAACCTTAATAAAAAGCAGGCTGGGCATCCCAGTCCTGAGTTCTTGTTTGACCCTCAATCGCAGAGTTGACTCGTTTTTGTGGGCAGAAGGGTATCCTAGCTGTACTGCAGCTAAGGGAGATTATTCTATATTTGCGAGACTCATATAGAATACTATGGAAAGCAGCTTCTCCCCTCTTTAGCAATAGGGATCCAGGCTACTAAGCGGTCCATCTCTCAGCGAGACTAAGGGTAACCGTAACAGCTACTATCCTTGTAGCTTTGTTTTTCTCCTAAGAGTACACATAGTCTTTCTTGTTCTGACATCTGTGGGAAGTCTGTGATTTCTTTCATTATTTTTGGGAACTATTTATCCCTTAAGAGTTTGTATCTTGTACAGCACAAGAGGAAGTGCGCTTCAGTCTCTATGTCCCCACTGTCACACTGTGCACATTGTCTGGCTGCCATGGGTCTCCATTTTGTCTGATATCTGCCAGTCTCTATTTCCAGCTGGTGGTCAGAGATTCTGTATTTAGTGAGTATCTGTCTGTGCTTTGGGTTGGTGACACGTGTGAGATACTCAGCTAGTTTGTACTCTCTCTGTAGTGACCTGTAACACTCCAGCTTGTTCTGTTGCCCTATCTGTTCCTCCCAGTGCCCAGTGTACCTCTCCTTCAGAGCTGTTTGTAAGGTGTTTGGTGACACTTGTGAGATACTCAGCTAGTCTGTACTCTCTCTGTAGAGACCTGTAACACTCCCTCTTGTTCTGTTGCCCTATCTGTTCCTCCCAGTGCCCAGTGTACCTCTCCTTCAGAGCTGTCTGTAAGGTGTTTGGTGACACTTGTGAGATACTCAGCTAGTCTGTACTCTCTCTGTAGAGACCTGTAACACTCCAGCTTGTTCTGTTGCCCTATCTGTTCCTCCCAGTGCCCAGTGTACCTCTCCTTCAGAGCTGTCTGTAAGGTGTTTGGTGACACTTGTGAGATACTCAGCTAGTCTGTACTCTCTCTGTAGAGACCTGTAACACTCCAGCTTGTTCTGTTGCCCTATCTGTTCCTCCCAGTGCCCAGTGTACCTCTCCTTCAGAGCTGTTTGTAAGGTGATTGGTGACACTCTCTCATGGGCTGTGCTTTTGCTGATGTGGTTTTGCAGGTCTGATGTATATTCTCTAAATGCTTTTGATGCTGGGTCACAGAGTGCTTGGTGGTAAAGTGTACTTGTGTCACTATTTGTGAGGTGACACCAGAATTTGTACACCCTTTTCTCTTGTTAAGTGTATCCAGTCCACGGATCATCCATTACTTATGGGATATTAACTCCTCCCCAACAGGAAGTGCAAGAGGATTCACCCAGCAGAGCTGCTATATAGCTCCTCCCCTAACTGCCATTCCCAGTCATTCTCTTGCACCCAACGAATAGATAGGA
Organism: Bombina bombina; assembly: GCF_027579735.1. NCBI lineage: Eukaryota > Metazoa > Chordata > Amphibia > Anura > Bombinatoridae > Bombina > Bombina bombina. The sequence goes on from NC_069505.1 coordinate 37,319,883, forward strand.
TGTGTGAGAGGACTGTGGTGATTATACTTAGTTTCATACCTTCAATCAAAAGTTTGTTATTTTATAATAGCACCGGAGTGTGTTATTCCTTCTCTGGTAGAATTTGAAGAAGAATCTACCTGAGTTTTTCTATGATTTTAGCCGGAGTAGTTAAGATCATATTGCTGTTTCTCGGCCATCTGAGGAGAGGTAAACTTCAGATCAGGGGACAGCGGGCAGATTAATCTGCAAAGAGGTATGTAGCAGCTTATTATTTTCTGACAATGGAATTGATGAGAAAATTCTGCCATACCAATATAATGTAAACTCAGCCTTAAATGCAGTAGCAGCAACTGGTATCAGGCTGTCATGTATGTATATTTTACACTTCAGTATTCTGGGGAATGGCACTTCACTGGAATTATACTGTATGCATAAGACTTTAGCCTAATTTGCAGGGACTAGCAACAGGCTTTTTAATAACACTCAATTTATTAATGTTAAACTTTTTTGCTGGCATGTAAAATCGTTTAATTTTCTGAGGTACTGGGTGAAAAAATGTTTTGGGCACTATTTTTTTCCACTTGGCAGTCGTTTTATTTAATTTATGACAGTTTACTGATCTCTCTCACTGTTATGTGTGAGGGGGAGGGACCTTTTTTGGTGCTTTTGCTACGCATCAAAAAATTCAGTCAGAAGTTTATTGTCTTCCCTGCATGATCCGGTTCAGAACTCAGGGGTCTTCAAAACTTGTTTTGAGTGAGGTAATCACTCACAGCAGAGCTGTGAGATTGTAGTTGACTGTGATAAAAAAACGTTTATTTCTGTATTTTTTTTTTTTTTCTGCTATCAGGGTTAGTTATCCTTTGCTAATGGGAGCTGTTACAAACTGCTATTTGTGACTGGCCCTTTAAATGGAAGGTTGCCCTGCTTCCCTGGATTTTGGAGAAGCCTATTTGCCAGCCTCCTTCCTCATGACTATGGCCCCTGGAAGATTGTGCCCCTGAGAGTATATTGACTTTTGTTGGGTGTGTGTGGCCCTTTGGGAACCGTCTGGGGACATATTGTGACTTTGGTGAACAATGCCCCCTTTAAGACTATGTCCCCAGACCTGTGAAATGACTTGTCCCTGGCTTTCTCCCACTTGGTTCAGTTTCATTGTGTGCCATTAAGAGTTAAATTTTGTTCAGCTTCAAGAAACCTATTCTAAATACAAGTCTGCTGGGATTAGCTCTAATTAGGTTTAGTGATCAACTTTCCCATTGTCTAATCAGACTAGTATTGATAAGGTGGACTGCATTGTTTTATTGTGTGTAATGTTATCTGCTGAAGTAAATGTTGTGGCCTGTCAAAGGGAGTGTCTCTCTATCTAATATCAAATGTGTGATGGGGGATTTTATGCCTCCCCCTGAGAGTGTCCTGTTTGCATGTAACCTCAATAAAAAGGAGGCTGTGTGCTCCAGCACATCAGACCTATTTTTGACCCTCTAACTTGCAGCTTTGACTCATGTTTGTAGGGGACAGCTTATAATCACTACAGGGATTGCTATGTTTTTCATACTCCCTTAGCTACAGGGATTGCTACAGAAGGAAGAGGTTTGCATACTGGAGCCTGGTCGTAGGTCCAGGGCGCAGAGCAGACGGCGAGATACCAGCCCAGCAGCGGTGGTTCATATAGTCTGCATTACTGATGGTGGCTACGCAGTAGTTATAGTGTCCACGGTGCTGCTGCTCCTTTGGTGAGCGCTAGGAGCATCCTTTTCTACGGTCCAACTTCCAGCCAGCCTAGAGGCAACCGTAACAGGAGCAATCCTTTGCTAAAATTGTGTTTTTTACAAAGATTTGATGCTATAACTTTTCAGTTTATTAATTTTCAACTGTCATAACTTTTTCTGTGCTTCTTATAGGCACAGTACGTTTTCATATTATAGTAAATTACTTGAAAAGTATTTCCAAGTCGCTAGTTTATTTGCTAGTGTGTTAAACATGTCTGATTCAGAGGAAGATATCTGTGCTATATGTGCTAAAGCCAAAGTGGAGCCCAATAGAAATTTATGTACTAACTGTATTGATGCTACTTTAAATAAAAGTCAATCTGTACAAATTGAACATATTTCACCAAACAACGAGGGGATAGTTATGCCGTCTAACTCGCCTCACGTGTCAGTACCTGCATCTCCCGCTCGGGAGGTGCGTGATATTGTAGCGCCGAGTACATCTGGGCGGCCATTACAAATCACATTACAGGATATGGCTACTGTTATGACTGAAGTTACCAGAACTAAGAGGTAAGCGTGATCACTCTGGGGTGAGAACAGAGTGCGCTGATAATATTAGGGCCATGTCAGACACTGCGTCACAATTTGCAGAACATGAGGACGGAGAGCTTCATTCTGCGGGTGACGGTTCTGATCCAAACAAACTGGATTCAGATATTTCAAATTTTAAATTTAAGCTGGAAAACCTCCGTGTATTACTAGGGGAGGTGTTAGCGGCTCTGAATGATTGTAACACAGTTGCAATACCAGAGAAAATGTGTAGGTTGGATAAATATTTTGCGGTACCGGCGAGTACTGACGTTTTTCCTATACCTAAGAGACTTACTGAAATTGTTACTAAGGAGTGGGATAGACCCGGTGTGCCGTTCTCACCCCCTCCGATATTTAGAAAGATGTTTCCAATAGACGCCACCACACGGGACTTATGGCAAACGGTCCCTAAGATGGAGGGAGCAGTTTCTACTTTAGCTAAGCGTACCACTATCCCGGTGGAGGATAGCTGTGCCTTTTCAGATCCAATGGATAAAAAGTTAGAGGGTTACCTTAAGAAAATGTTTGTTCAACAAGGTTTTATATTGCAACCTCTTGCATGCATTGCGCCTGTCACGGCTGCAGCAGCATTTTGGTTTGAGTCTCTGGAAGAGACACTTGAATCAGCTCCATTAGATGAGATTACACACAAGCTTAAAGCCCTTAAGTTAGCTAACTCATTTATTTCAGATGCCGTAGTACATTTAACTAAACTTACGGCTAAGAATTCCGGATTCGCCATTCAGGCACGCAGAGCACTGTGGCTAAAATCCTGGTCAGCTGACGTTACTTCTAAATCTAAATTGCTTAATATACCTTTCAAAGGGCAGACCTTATTCGGGCCCGGGTTGAAAGAAATTATCGCTGACATTACAGGAGGTAAAGGCCATGCCCTGCCTCAAGACAGAGCCAAACCTAAGGCTAGACAGTCTAATTTTCGTTCCTTTCGTAATTTCAAAGCAGGAGCAGCATCAACTTCCTCTGCACCAAAACAGGAAGGAGCTGTTGCTCGCTACAGACAAGGCTGGAGACCTAACCAGTCCTGGAACAAGGGCAAGCAGGCCAGGAAACCTGCTGCTGCCCCTAAGACAGCATGAATCGAGGGCCCCCGATCCGGGAACGGATCTAGTGGGGGGCAGACTTTCTCCCTTCGCCCAGGCTTGGGCAAGAGATGTCCAGGATCCCTGGGCGTTAGAGATCATATCTCAGGGATACCTTCTAGACTTCAAATTCTCTCCCCCAAGAGGGAGATTTCATCTGTCAAGGTTGTCAACAAACCAAATAAAGAAAGAGGCGTTTCTACGCTGCGTACAAGATCTTTTATTAATGGCAGTGATCCATCCGGTTCCGCGGTCGGAACAAGGACAAGGGTTTTACTCAAATCTGTTTGTGGTTCCCAAAAAAGAGGGAACTTTCAGGCCAATCTTGGATTTAAAGATCCTAAACAAATTCCTAAGAGTTCCATCGTTCAAAATGGAAACTATTCGGACAATTTTACCCATGATCCAAAAGGGTCAGTACATGACCACAGTGGATTTAAAGGATGCTTACCTTCACATACCGATTCACAAAGATCATTACCGGTATCTAAGGTTTGCCTTTCTAGACAGGCATTACCAGTTTGTAGCTCTTCCATTCGGATTGGCTACGGCTCCGAGAATCTTCACAAAGGTTCTGGGTGCTCTTCTGGCGGTACTAAGACCGCGAGGAATTGCGGTAGCTCCGTACCTAGACGACATTCTGATACAAGCTTCAAGCTTTCAAACTGCCAAGTCTCATACAGAGTTAGTACTGGCATTTCTAAGGTCGCATGGATGGAAGGTGAACGAAAAGAAGAGTTCTCTCTTTCCACTCACAAGAGTTCCCTTCTTGGGGACTCTTATAGATTCTGTAGAAATGAAGATTTACCTGACAGAAGACAGGTTAACAAAGCTTCAAAATGCATGCCGTGTCCTTCATTCCATTCAACACCCGTCAGTAGCTCAATGCATGGAGGTGATCGGCTTAATGGTAGCAGCAATGGACATAGTACCCTTTGCACGCCTACATCTCAGACCGCTGCAATTGTGCATGCTAAGTCAGTGGAATGGGGATTACTCAGACTTGTCCCCTACTCTGAATCTGGATCAAGAGACCAGAAATTCTCTTCTATGGTGGCTTTCTCGGCCACATCTGTCCAGGGTGATGCCATTCAGCAGGCCGGACTGGACAATTGTAACAACAGACGCCAGCCTACTAGGTTGGGGCGCTGTCTGGAATTCTCTGAAGGCTCAGGGACAATGGAATCAGGAGGAGAGTCTCCTACCAATAAACATTCTGGAATTGAGAGCAGTTCTCAATGCCCTTCTGGCTTGGCCCCAGTTAACAACTCGGGGGTTCATCAGGTTTCAGTCGGACAACATCACGACTGTAGCTTACATCAACCATCAGGGAGGGACAAGAAGCTCCCTAGCAATGATGGAAGTATCAAAGATAATTCGCTGGGCAGAGTCTCACTCTTGCCACCTGTCAGCAATCCACATCCCGGGAGTGGAGAACTGGGAGGCGGATTTCTTAAGTCGTCAGACTTTTCATCCGGGGGAGTGGGAACTTCATCCGGAGGTCTTTGCCCAAATACTTTGACGTTGGGGCAAACCAGAGATAGATCTCATGGCGTCTCGACAGAACGCCAAGCTTCCTCGTTACGGGTCCAGATCCAGGGATCCGGGAGCGGTTCTGATAGATGCTTTGACAGCACCTTGGACCTTCGGGATGGCTTATGTGTTTCCACCCTTCCCGATGCTTCCTCGATTGATTGCCAGAATCAAACAGGAGAGAGCATCAGTGATTCTAATAGCACCTGCATGGCCACGCAGGACTTGGTATGCAGATCTAGTGGACATGTCATCCTGTCCACCTTGGTCGCTACCTCTGAAACAGGACCTTCTGATCCAGGGTCCCTTCAAACATCAAAATCTAATTTCTCTGAAGCTGACTGCTTGGAAATTGAACGCTTGATTTTATCAAAACGTGGTTTTTCTGAGTCAGTTATTGATACCTTAATACAGGCTAGGAAGCCTGTTACCAGAAAGATTTACCATAAGATATGGCGCAAATACTTATATTGGTGCGAATCCAAGAGTTACTCATGGAGTAAGGTTAGGATTCCGAGGATATTGTCTTTTCTACAAGAAGGTTTAGAAAAGGGTTTATCCGCTAGTTCCTTAAAGGGACAGATTTCAGCTCTGTCCATTCTTTTACACAAACGTCTGTCAGAAGTTCCGGACGTTCAAGCTTTTTGTCAGGCTTTAGCTAGGATCAAGCCTGTGTTTAAAACTGTTGCTCCACCATGGAGTTTGAACTTAGTTCTTAATGTTTTACAGGGGGTTCCGTTTGAACCCCTTCATTCCATTGATATCAAGTTGTTATCTTGGAAAGTTCTGTTTTTAATGGCGATTTCCTCGGCTCGAAGAGTCTCTGAGTTATCTGCCTTACATTGTGATTCTCCTTATCTGATTTTTCATTCAGACAAGGTAGTTCTGCGTACTAAACCTGGGTTCCTACCTAAGGTGGTCACTAACAGGAATATCAATCAAGAGATTGTGGTTCCATCTTTGTGTCCTAATCCTTCTTTGAAAAAGGAACGTCTGCTACACAATCTAGATGTAGTCCGTGCCCTGAAATTTTATCTACAGGCAACTAAGGATTTTCGACAAACGTCTTCCCTGTTTGTCGTTTATTCTGGTCAGAGGAGAGGTCAAAAAGCTTCGGCTACCTCTCTCTCCTTTTGGCTTCGTAGCATAATACGGTTAGCCTATGAGACTGCTGGACAGCAGCCTCCTGAAAGAATTACAGCACATTCTACTAGAGCTGTGGCTTCCACTTGGGCCTTTAAGAATGAGGCTTCTGTTGAACAGATTTGCAAGGCTGCAACTTGGTCTTCTCTTCATACTTTTTCCAAATTTTACAAATTTGACACTTTTGCTTCTTCGGAGGCTGTTTTTGGGAGAAAGGTTCTTCAGGCAGTGGTTCCTTCCGTATAAAGAGCCTGCCTGTCCCTCCCGTCATCCGTGTACTTTAGCTTTGGTATTGGTATCCCATAAGTAATGGATGATCCGTGGACTGGATACACTTAACAAGAGAAAACATAATTTATGCTTACCTGATAAATTTATTTCTCTTGTAGTGTATCCAGTCCACGGCCCGCCCTGTCACTTTAAGGCAGGTAATTTTTCCATTAAACTACAGTCACCACTGCACCCTATGGTTTTCCTTTCTCTGCATGTTTTCGGTCGAATGACTGGTAATGGCAGTTAGGGGAGGAGCTATATAGCAGCTCTGCTGGGTGAATCCTCTTGCACTTCCTGTTGGGGAGGAGTTAATATCCCATAAGTAATGGATGATCCGTGGACTGGATACACTACAAGAGAAATAAATTTATCAGGTAAGCATAAATTATGTTTTTTGCATTGGTAGCAGCAATGGGAATCTTCACAGCTCTGCTCTGCCCCCATTGTTAGGGGCGCTTCTGTGTACCCACAGTGCATATTTTCAGAATTGGAAATGTGCAATTTCTGTGAGAGTTTTGTCCCATTCACGGTAGTTCTGGGTCAGTGTTGGGCCCCAGACCTCACAGCCATACAGCAGGATTGGTACAATGGTGCTTTCAAATACCTTAAGTAACAGTTCTGTAGGAGGGTTTAGACTGGCTAGCGACTTCTTGATTGCATGGAAGGCTCTAAGGGCTTTTTCTTGCAGTGGCCAGTTTAAAGCTTCCTGATGCACTCAGTGTAAGCCCAAGATAGGTATAATTTAATGAGTGCTCTACCTCTTTAGAGAACAATAGGAATTTTAGTTTTTGCTGGAGATTTTTGGGCTTTTTCTGGAAAATCATGACTTTCATTTTTTTCAATATTCACTTCCATTGCCCATGACTCACAGTATGTCTGCAGTATGTCTAGTTTTTCTTGCAAACCCACTGCTGTGGGGGACAGGATGAGCAGGTCATCTGCATACAAGAGACAATGGATTTCCTTCCCATTAAGGTATATACCTGTTGCTGTGCATTTCTCCAGTACTGTGGGCAGATCATTAATGTACAGGCTGAATAATGTGGGGCTGAGGCTGCATCATTGTCTGACACCTCTCTTTGTTCAAAGCTCTTTGTTTGTAGTTTGTTTATTTTTACCTTACATTTGAGGGATGCTTCACTGTGGAGAGTGTACAAAGCAGGAAACTGTTGATGCTATTTGGGGATGCTAGCTATGCAGGTTGAGAAATAAAGATGCATCATTGTTTGGGGGTAGATAGGGGGCTGGTTGGGTCTTTGTGCAGATAGACCAGTAGTTTGAGGATGCTGGGAGGTAGACAGAGAGAATGGAGAGACGGTACCTATGTGCAGTGACAAATTGTGTATAGTCATTCAATCTTCATAGTATGTTATTCTGGTAGAATAAAAGAGTGGATTGTTAGAATATATTTAGCATGACTGATCCCATTTTGTCTTTAGTCATCCATTTCTGTTTATTATAAGCTTGGTGTAACAGCTTATTATGGTGTGAGAAAATAATGTGTTGATTTTCTAAGCTGAACACGTTATCTCAATAATTGGTCCAATGGCCTTGTAATGTTCTTGGCGATGCGCCTGGATACACTTTTATCTCAAACTGTTAGTTTCTTGGTAAAATTATGTTTTACTGTGCCCCATTGTTCTAACTAACGCTGTGTAAAATGGTGTGATTTATGATACGTCATTGTTTAACCCTATATGCTGTAACCATTTTCTATAAAAGTATGGTCCGCTTTTTAATAAACAGAACAGTAATTAGACTTTTACCTGCTGCATGTCTGATTTCTGATCCAGAGATATCTCGTCAGGTAACCCATTCTGTTCCAGGTGAAGGTGTAGAATACTGCTAAGTGCTAACTAACACCCCCCTCTTAAGATAACGCCTAACAACCCCTTTTCAGAAGCGGTCAAGGGACACTAATACAACCGTAACAACAAACAAATTAGATCATTACATTTTTGCATTAGAATGTTCTTTACAATTCTTGCCACAATGGAGTTGCAATGGAGTTACTATGATGCCTAGTCCAGGTGGATGACACCATGGAGCCTATTTAACAAAGGTCTTTCTCCAACATTGGTGTGTCCGGTCCACGGCGTCATCCTTACTTGTGGGATATTCTCTTCCCCAACAGGAAATGGCAAAGAGTCCCAGCAAAGCTGGTCACATGATCCCTCCTAGGCTCCACCCACCCCAGTCATTCTCTTTGCCGTTGCACAGGCAACATCTCCACGGACATGGTTAAGAGTTTTTTGGTGTTTAAATGTAGTTTTATTCTTCTATCAAGTGTTTGTTATTTTAAAATAGTGCTGGTATGTACTATTTACTCTGAAACAGAAAAGGATGAAGATTTCTGTTTGTAAGAGGAAGATGATTTTAGCAGACAGTAACTAAAATCGATTGCTGTTTCCACACAGGACTGTTGAGATGAAGTAACTTCAGTTGGGGGAAACAGTTAGCAGTCTTTTCTGCTTAAGGTATGACTAGCCATATTTCTAACAAGACCATGTAATGCTGGAAGGCTGTCATTTCCCCTCATGGGGACCGGTAAGCCATTTTCTTAGTTAAACATAAAAGAATAAAGGGCTTTAAAAAGGGCTTAAAAACTGGTAGTCATTTTTCTGGGCTAAAACAATTGCTTTACTAGGCATATTATGCAGATTCTAACTAATTATTGGTATTATAATCTTGGGGAACGTTTAGAAAAACGGCAGGCACTGTGTTGGACACCTTTTTCAGATGGGGGCCTTTCTAGTTATAGACAGAGCCTCATTCTGGGACTGTATAGGGGTTAAATGTAAAAACGGCTCCGGTTCCGTTAATTTAAGGGTTAAAGCTCTGAAATTTGGTGTGCAATACTTTTAATGCTTTAAGACACTGTGGTGAAATTTTGGTGAATTTTGAACAATTCCTTCATACTTTTTCACATATTCAGTAATAAAGTGTTTTCAGTTTGAAATTTAAAGTGACAGTAACGGTTTTATTTTAAAACGTTTTTTGTGCTTTGTTGACAAGTTTAAGCCTATTTAACATGTCTGTACCATCAGATAAGCTATGTTCTATATGTATGAAAGCCAATGTGTCTCCCCATTTAAATTTATGTTATAATTGTGCCATAGTGTCCAAACAAAGTTTGGACAGTAATGCAACAGATAATGATATTGCCCAAGATGATTCCTCAAATGAGGGGAGTAAACATGATACTACATCATCCCCTACTGTGTCTACACCAGTTATGCCCACACAGGAGGCCCCTAGTACATCTAGTGCGCCTATACTTATTACCATGCAACAATTAACGGCTGTAATGGATAACTCCATAGCAAATCTTTTATCCAAAATGCCTACTTATCAGAGAAAGCGTGATTGCTCTGTTTTAAACACTGAAGAGCAAGAGAACGCTGATGATAACTGTTCTGACATACCCTCACACCAATCTCAAGGGGCCATGAGGGAGGTTTTGTCTGATGGAGAAATTTCAGATTCAGGAAAAATTTCTCATCAAGCTGAACCTGATGTTGTGACATTTAAATTTAAATTAGAACATCTCTGCGCACTGCTTAAGGAGGTGTTATCTACTCTGGATGATTGTGACAATTTGGTCATTCCAGAGAAATTATGTAAGATGGACAAGTTCCTAGAGGTTCCGGTGCCCCCCGACGCTTTTCCTATACCCAAGCGGGTGGCGGACATAGTAAATAAAGAGTGGGAAAGGCCCGGCATACCTTTTGTTCCCCCCCCTATATTTAAGAAATTATTTCCTATAGTCGACCCCAGAAAGGACTTATGGCAGACAGTCCCCAAGGTCGAGGGGGCGGTTTCTACTCTAAACAAACGCACTACTATTCCTATCGAAGATAGTTGTGCTTTCAAAGATCCTATGGATAAGAAATTAGAGGGTTTGCTTAAAAAGATTTTTGTACAGCAAGGTTACCTTCTACAACCAATTTCATGCATTGTTCCTGTGTAATACTCCTGACCAATATAAAATTGGTTTTGTTGCTCTTGTGTTTTAAGTCTCAGCAAAATGGTTATATTTACTAAGATCATAAACTGTGAGCTAATTAGTAACAAATACAGTAATGAATGACACTGGAAAAGAAACAACGTGTGTTTATAATAACACAGGTTTCCTATGAGCAGTGTTAGAATAGCTGTCTCAAGTTTCGGCTTAATGACTTGGTTAGAGGTATAATGTTCAGCAGGAATAATCACTTCAACAAGTTGTAACAGGTGTTTCAATAGTATCGCAAACAAACTTCACACACTCTCACTGGAATAAAATATTTACAAGTCCCACACATTCATTCACATCCTTTTGGAAGCATATATGAATAACTGGTTGTTCAGTCACAGGTTTGTACGAATAGTGCTTACGAGTTCTTAGAGGATTTATCGGCATATAATCTTACCACTTCAGTCTCTAAGTAAGCGATCACAGTACCTTTGTCTTGGGAGGAATATACCTGATGAGAAAAGATCCGGAGGTTTGTTTGTCCCACAGCGTGTGGAGAAGTGAGAAGCCGGTGAGAGTGTGACTTACTTCCGGTTGCGGTAACGATGATCCGATACACAGCTGATGCTGGAATCTCACACAGAGCTAAATATTGCGGCTGCAAAAAATACTGAATAGCTGAATGTGATAAAGGTTTGAATTGAATAAACCTCTAGGAGTATAACCTAGTAAAGGTTATAACAAGCTGAATAATTCAAAGGTTAAATAAACAGAGACCTGGTCTTTAGAACTATGAATATAAAGCTAAACTCTTAACAGAGCAGGCTTAAACAAAGTACATCAATTAACAGGCAGTTTGAATATGGCAATGTGAGGTTTAAATAGGGTTTGGCTGTTGGTAGGAGGGATCAGTCCTTAAAGGTATATTACATCTCCCCCCCGTTAAGGAATCACCCCCGGTGATTCAGGGTGAGGTTTAGATGGGTAACGGAGATGAAAACGCCTAAGGAGTCTTGGAGCGTTAATCTCCGAGTGATGTTGCCAAGAATTCTCTTCTGGTCCATAACCCTTCCATTGGATCAGATATTCCAATCTCCTTCTCCTAATGCGAGAATCTAGGATTCTTTCTACCTCAAACTCTTCTTGATTGTTTAGGAGTATGGGAGGAGGAACTGTCAAATCTAATCTGTTTCGGTCTGAAGTATACGGTTTTAATAATGAGACATGAAATGTATTATGTATTTTGTAATGTTGTGGTAGCTTTAATCTCACTGCATTAAGATTGATGATTTTGTCAATTGAAAAAGGTCCTATATACTGATTAGCTAATTTTTTACTTGGTATCTGTAACCTTAGATATTTAGTAGAAAGAAGTACCTGATCACCTAACTTATAGTCTGGTGAGGGTCTGTGTCTTTGGTCATAATAATGTTTTTGTCTGTCTTTAGCTTGAACGAGGTGTGCCTTTATTTGTTCTAATCGATCTTGTAAGGTATTGAGATAAGTTGTAGCACCTGGAGAATTGACTGGAGTATTTGAAAGAGTGATTGATGTGGGGTGATAACCATATGTGGCAAAAAATGGGGACATCTTTGTTGAAGAGGAAATAGAGTTATTGTATGAAAATTCTGCCAAAGGGAGGTATGTTACCCAATCATCTTGTAAATGCGTAATATAACACCTGAGGTACTGTTCTAATGTTTGATTTAATCGTTCGGTTAACCCATTGGTTTGTGGGTGGAATGCTGTGGAGTATCGTGTGTCAATCTTGAGTGACTTACAGAGTGATCTCCAGAAAGCGGAGGTGAATTGAGTACCCCTGTCAGTTATAATGGTGGATGGTAAACCATGTAGGCGAACAATAGCTCTAATGAATGCTTTTGCTGTTATAAAGGCACTAGGAAGAGCCTTTAAAGGTGTGAAGTGAGCTAATTTGGTTAATTGATCCACTACAACAAATATTGTATTATAATGTTGTGAATCTGGTAAATCAACAATGAAGTCCATGGATATGGTACTCCATGGTCTATCAGGAATCGGCAGTGACGTCAGGTAACCTATAGGTTTTCTATGCTCAGCCTTGTTTCTGGCACAGACATCACAGCCTATGACGTAGTCAGAAATAGTCTTTTCCATATGAGGCCACCAAAAGTTCCTTTTAGTTAACTCAATGGTCTTTTGGATTCCTGTATGTCCAGATAATACATTGTCATGGGTATTGTTCAATATGAGTTGTCGTTGAGACTCAGGAATGAATAATCTTCCATTATGGTAAAATAATCCTGTAGTTGAATCCTTAACGCACTCTGGTGGTATTGAAGTCTCATCTTTCAGAGCTGATAATATTTCAGTCTCTAAACCAGTGAGTGCTCCCAAAAATTTTTCTTCTGGTATAATTGGTGTTGAGATGTGTTGTGGCAAACTGGAATCAAACTGTCTTGATAAAGCGTCAGCTTTCGCATTTGCACTTCCTGGTCGGTATGTTATTAAAAAATTGAACCGATCCATAAAAAGTGCCCATCTTACTTGACGGGAAGAAAGTGTCTTGTTAGTCCTTAAGTATTCTAGGTTCTTATGATCGGTATAAATCAGAAAGGGTTCTTTAGTTCCTTCTAAAAGGTGTCGCCAATATTCTAGTGAACGTTTTATAGCTAGTAACTCTTTGTCACCAATAGAATAATTACTTTCTGCTGGTAAGAAAGTCTTTGAATAGAAAGCAATGGGATGAATCAGTTTGGTGTCCCTGTTCTGTTGTGATAATACTGCTCCAATTCCAGAATTGGAAGCATCTACTTCCAATATGAATGCTTGATTGTAGTCTGGTAAAGTTAAAACTGGTGCTGAGGTGAAAAGCTCTTTTAGCTTAGTAAAAGCTTCTTGGGACTCTTTTGTCCAACAGAATTTATGATTGCTACTAGTTAGTTGAGATAGTGGTTTTACAACTGAGGAAAACCCTTTGATAAATTTCCTGTAAAAATTTGCAAACCCCAGAAACCTCTGGAGTGAGCGTGTGGTAGTGGGTTTTGGCCATTCTATAATAGCCTGAATTTTTTGTTGATCCATCTCAATCTTGTTGGGTTTTAGAATATAACCCAGGAATTTTATTTCTGATGTATGAAAGATACATTTTTCTAACTTAGCGTATAACTTATTTTGTCTAAGTCTAGTTAAAACCCAACGAACGTGTTTCTCATGTTCAGCCATATTTTTTGAATATATTAAGATATCATCCAAATAGATTATGACGCAAACATCTGTGAGATCGTGGAATATCTCATTTATGAAATGCTGGAAGGTTGCCGGAGCATTGCATAATCCGAAGGGCATAACGTTATATTGGAACAATCCGTATCTGGTGCGGAAAGCAGTCTTCCACTCATCACCCTTCTTGATACGGATTAGATTATAAGCTCCTTTTAAATCCAGTTTTGAAAATACAGTGGCCCCAGTAAGTCTTTCTAGTAACTCAGGGATTAAAGGGAGTGGATATCGGTTCTTTACTGTGATCTTATTTAGAGCTCTGTAGTCGATAATTGGACGTAAAGTTCCATCTTTGTTTTTTACAAAGAATATCCCAGCCGCTGCTGGAGAGGTTGAATGAGTAATGAAACCCTTTCTCAGATTATCATCCAAGTAGGTACGTAAATGTTGGAGCTCATTTTGGTTCATTGGATAAATTTTGCCATGAGGTATTTGTGATCCTGGAATAATGTCAATGGGGCAGTCAAATGCTCTATGTGGAGGCAAATTTTCAGCTTCTTTCAAATCGAATACGTCTGCCAGATCCTGATATACACATGGAATACCCTGCTCCATAGTAGCTATAGAACAGTGAGGATAACAAGTCTTAGTACAATAGATTGAGTTTAGGTTTACTGTGTTTTGTGTCCAATCTATTTCAGGATTATGAATAACTAACCATGTATAACCTAGGATGACTGAGTGCTGTGCTATAGGTATAATATCAAAAGTTACATATTCAGTGTGTGCCTTGGATGTGGTTATTAAAAGTGGTATGGTGTGATGAGTGATTGGTCCATTCTGAATGAATGTACCATCAATTAACTTCACAAAAACTGGGTTTGTTTTGCACACAGTGGGTATTTTATTCTTTTTTACATAATCAGTGTCAATATAATTTCCAGTCGCCCCAGAATCTATTAGTCCTTCAGTCTGTAGGTTGTCTTGATCCCACTGTAAGGAAAGGGGAATAGTTAGATGTTGTGTCTTAGAGGTGTTATATATTTGTTTTATAGATTCTGTCTTACCCTTTCTTTGTTTTGATAGTAATGGACATTCACTAACAGAGTGCTCCTTATGTGCACAATATAAACAGAGATTTGCCAATCTTCGTCTTATCTTTTCTTCTGAGGTAAGTGGACCCCTTATAGTTCCTATTTCCATAGGTATAGGGTTAGATAAAGTCTTTTCTTGTGATGTAAGTGAGGGATAAGTGCGTCTAGAAAGTGTCTCATAAACTGATTTTTCTACCTTGCGCTCTCTTAGACGTCTGTCCAGAGTAATGCAGACTTTTATGAGAGCTGATAATGTCTCAGGCATTTCTATTCGTGAGAGCTCATCTTTTAAGCTCTCAGATAATCCCAGCCTGAACTGATTTCTGAGGCTGACCTCATTCCATTTGGAGTCTGAAGCCCACATCTGAAAGTCAGTGATAAACTCTTCTACGGTTCTTTTGCCCTGTTTAAGAGCTCGCAGTTTGGTCTCTGCGTTAATCTGTGTGTTAGTGTCCTCATATAGGATAGACATAGCAGAGAAAAAATCCTGCAATGAATCCATTACAGGATCGTTTGTTTCATACAGCCTATTGGCCCATGTTCTAGGTTCCCCTAGTAAGTAAGATATAGTAGTGCAAACTTTTATTCTCTCACTATGGTAAGTCCTAGGTCTCAAAGTAAATAACAAATTGCATGCATTTTTGAAATCTCTGAAAACTGATCGTTTACCAGAAAAAGGAGTAGGAGGCTGAATTTGAGGTTCAGGAGTAGCCTGCTCCTTAGGGGTTAAACATTCCTTTAGTAAGGCTTTTAAAGCTGTATTCTCTGCTTGCACCTCTGTTAAGCCACGTGCAAGGTAATCCAACTTTTGATGTATGTTAGAGAATTCATTCTGAATCTCTTGTGGTTCCATGGCTTAAAGAGTAAACAAACAGATATTTGGGCCTGTTAATACTGTAATACTCCTGACCAATATAAAATTGGTTTTGTTGCTCTTGTGTTTTAAGTCTCAGCAAAATGGTTATATTTACTAAGATCATAAACTGTGAGCTAATTAGTAACAAATACAGTAATGAATGACACTGGAAAAGAAACAACGTGTGTTTATAATAACACAGGTTTCCTATGAGCAGTGTTAGAATAGCTGTCTCAAGTTTCGGCTTAATGACTTGGTTAGAGGTATAATGTTCAGCAGGAATAATCACTTCAACAAGTTGTAACAGGTGTTTCAATAGTATCGCAAACAAACTTCACACACTCTCACTGGAATAAAATATTTACAAGTCCCACACATTCATTCACATCCTTTTGGAAGCATATATGAATAACTGGTTGTTCAGTCACAGGTTTGTACGAATAGTGCTTACGAGTTCTTAGAGGATTTATCGGCATATAATCTTACCACTTCAGTCTCTAAGTAAGCGATCACAGTACCTTTGTCTTGGGAGGAATATACCTGATGAGAAAAGATCCGGAGGTTTGTTTGTCCCACAGCGTGTGGAGAAGTGAGAAGCCGGTGAGAGTGTGACTTACTTCCGGTTGCGGTAACGATGATCCGATACACAGCTGATGCTGGAATCTCACACAGAGCTAAATATTGCGGCTGCAAAAAATACTGAATAGCTGAATGTGATAAAGGTTTGAATTGAATAAACCTCTAGGAGTATAACCTAGTAAAGGTTATAACAAGCTGAATAATTCAAAGGTTAAATAAACAGAGACCTGGTCTTTAGAACTATGAATATAAAGCTAAACTCTTAACAGAGCAGGCTTAAACAAAGTACATCAATTAACAGGCAGTTTGAATATGGCAATGTGAGGTTTAAATAGGGTTTGGCTGTTGGTAGGAGGGATCAGTCCTTAAAGGTATATTACATCCTGTCACTACGGCAGCGTGTTTCTGGTTCGAGGAACTAGAAAAATCGCTCAGTAAAGAATCTTCGTATGAGGAGGTTATGGACAGAGTTCAAGCACTTAAATTGGCTAACTCTAACAGGCACATCAAAATTAAAGTTGTCCCTCATACACGTATGGCTAGGGTCCAGTTGTATTTTTATGGATCAGCAAAATGTCCCTTCGTGGTTTGTAAGCGTCCAATTTCAGTAAATGTAACAGCGGGTACTCCGATATCTCTAACCGCTGCGTCAGGGACACACCTCCACACACCCTCAGCTCAGTACCAATAGGAGAACCCCTAGTGCTGAGCTCACTGCACACGAGGACCTACGGTGGCTTGACTGGGTGAAAAATAGAATGTTCATAAAGCTACGTTCTACGCGTTTCGTCCCGAAACTCAGTTCTTGAGAAAGTCCCGTCGTACGGGACGAAACGCGTAGAACGTAGCTTTATGAACATTCTATTTTTCACCCAGTCAAGCCACCGTAGGTCCTCGTGTGCAGTGAGCTCAGCACTAGGGGTTCTCCTATTGGTACTGAGCTGAGGGTGTGTGGAGGTGTGTCCCTGACGCAGCGGTTAGAGATATTGAAGTACCCGCTGTTACATTTACTGAAATTGGACGCTTACAAACCACGAAGGGACATTTTGATGATCCATAAAAATACAACTGGACCCTAGCCATACGTGTATGAGGGACAACTTTAATTTTGATGTGCCTGTTTTTATCTTAACTCTTGTGAGTATATTATCTTGTGTGTTTCACCTGAATAAATATTTCTACACTTGAATCACGTCCTGCGCTTCTCTCCTTTCATCCTATTCTAGAACTTCAAGGTTCCTTGCTACGGGTCCAGATCCAGGGATCCCAAGGCGACCCTAGTAGATGCACTAGTAGCACCTTGGACCTTCAACCTAGCTTATGTATTCCCACCGTTTCCTGTCATCCCCAGGCTGGTAGCCAGGATCAATCAGGAGAGGGCCTCAGTGATCTTGATAGCTCCTGCGTGGCCACGCAGGACTTGGTATGCAGACCTGGTGAATATGTCATCGGCTCCACCATGGAAGCTACCTTTGAGACAGGACCTTCTTGTTCAGGGTCCATTCGAACATCCGAATCTGGTTTCCCTCCAACTGACGGCTTGGAGATTGAATGCTTGATTTTATCAAAGCGTGGGTTTTCAGATTCTGTAATAGATACTCTGATTCAGGCTAGAAAGCCTGTAACTAGAAAAATTTACCATAAAATATGGAAAAAATATATCTGTTGGTGTGAATCTAAAGGATTCCCATGGAACAAGATAAAAATTCCTAAGATTCTATCCTTTCTACAAGAAGGTTTGGAGAAAGGATTATCTGCAAGTTCTCTGAAGGGACAGATCTCTGCTTTATCTGTTTTACTTCACAAAAGACTGGCAGCTGTGCCAGATGTTCAAGCATTTGTTCAGGCTCTGGTTAGGATCAAGCCTGTTTACAGACCTTTGACTCCTCCCTGGAGTCTAAATCTAGTTCTTTCAGTTCTTCAAGGGGTTCCGTTTGAACCCTTACATTCCGTTGATATTAAGTTATTATCTTGGAAAGTTTTGTTTTTGGTTGCAATTTCTTCTGCTAGAAGAGTTTCAGAGTTATCTGCTCTGCAGTGTTCTCCGCCCTATCTGGTGTTCCATGCAGATAAGGTGGTTTTGCGTACTAAGCCTGGTTTTCTTCCGAAAGTTGTTTCCAACAAAAATATTAACCAGGAGATAGTTGTACCTTCTTTGTGTCCGAATCCAGTTTCAAAGAAGGAACGTTTGTTACACAATTTGGACGTAGTCCATGCTCTAAAATTCTATTTAGAGGCTACTAAAGATTTCAGACAAACATCTTCCTTGTTTGTTGTTTATTCTGGTAAAAGGAGAGGTCAAAAAGCGACTTCTACCTCTCTTTCCTTTTGGCTTAAAAGCATTATCCGATTGGCTTATGAGACTGCCGGACGGCAGCCTCCTGAAAGAATCACAGCTCACTCCACTAGGGCTGTGGCTTCCACATGGGCCTTCAAGAACGAGGCTTCTGTTGACCAGATATGTAAGGCAGTGACTTGGTCTTCACTGCACACTTTTGCCAAATTTTACAAATTTGATACTTTTGCTTCTTCGGAGGCTATTTTTGGGAGAAAGGTTTTGCAAGCCGTGGTGCCTTCCATTTAGGTGACCTGATTTGCTCCCTCCCTTCATCCGTGTCCTAAAGCTTTGGTATTTGTTCCCACAAGTAAGGATGACGCCGTGGACCGGACACACCAATGTTGGAGAAAACAGAATTTATGCTTACCTGATAAATTACTTTCTCCAACGGTGTGTCCGGTCCACGGCCCGCCCTGGTTTTTTAATCAGGTCTGATGAATTATTTTCTCTAACTACAGTCACCACGGTATCATATGGTTTCTCCTATATATATTTCCTCCTGTCCGTCGGTCGAATGACTGGGGTGGGCGGAGCCTAGGAGGGATCATGTGACCAGCTTTGCTGGGACTCTTTGCCATTTCCTGTTGGGGAAGAGAATATCCCACAAGTAAGGATGACGCCGTGGACCGGACACACCGTTGGAGAAAGTAATTTATCAGGTAAGCATAAATTCTGTTTTCTGACCTGATCTGACAGTGTAGATCAGGTCCGACAGACCTCGCTGAATGCGGAGAGCAATACGCTCTGCGTATTCAGCATTGCACCAGCAGCTCTTGTGAGCTGCTGGTGCAACTCCACCCCCTGCAGATTCGCGGCCAATCGGCCACCAGCAGGGAGGTGTCAATCAACCCGATCGTACTCGATCGGGTTGAATTGCGGTGATGTCTGTCTGCCGCCTTAGAGCAGGCCGACAGGTTATGGAGCAGCGGTCTTTAGACCGCTGCTTCATAACTGGTGTTTCTGGCGAGCCTGCAGGCACAGATAAGTACATGAGCTGGGCACAGATAAGTACATACTCTACACACTAGATGTTCAAAGTCTTTACACCTCTTTCAAACATGAGAGTGGTATTGGGTGTGTTAAAAAAAGTCCTTTAAACACAAACACCTACAGTATTGAACAGATACTATTCTTAGAAGAGCTATTGAGATTGGTCTTATTTTGTAACTATTTCTTGTTTGGAGATACTTGGTATCTCCAAACCCAGGGTACGGCCATGGGATCGAATGTTGCCCCCTCATATGCAAACATATTTATGGGAAACTTTGAAGAGAAGTTTGTATATGAACATGAATTGTTCTTACAATATGGAGCCATATGGTGGTGTTTCATAGATGATGTGCTTGGCATATGGGGGGGGCAACCTAGATACGTTGTTGCAGTTTGTGACAGATCTAAATCAGGCAGTAAATGGTATAAAGTTTACTTTAAAGGGACAGTCTAGTCAAAATTAAACTTTCATGATTCAGATAGGGCATGAAATTTTAAACAACTTTCCAATTTAATGTTATCATTAAATTTGCTTTGTTCCCTTAGTGGTATTTTTGAAAAGCTAAACCTAGGTAGGCTCAAACTGATTTCTAAACCGTTGAAAACCGCCTCTTAGCTCAGAGCATTTTGAACGTTTTTCACAGTTAGACAGTACTAGTTCATGTGTGTCATATAGATAACATTGTGCTCACTCCCGTGGAGTTATTTAGGAGTCTGTACTGATTGGCTAAACTGCCTGTCTGTCAAAAGCACTGAGATAAGGGGGCAGTCTGCAGAGGCTTAGATGCAAGGTAATCACAGAGGTAAAATATAGATTAATATAACTGTGTTGGTTATGCAAAACTGGGGAATGGGTATCTAAGGGATTATCTATCTTTTTAAACAATAACAAATCTGGTGTAGACCGTCCCTTTAAACTGGCATGATGTTTCTGTAGTCTTTTTAGACACCAAGGTAGTTAAGAATACTGCCAAAAACTGCTTAGAATGTGATATACATATAAAATCTACTGACAAAAATAATCTTTTACACTTCAGCAGTTTTCACCCTAATCTTTTGAAATCCTTACCCAGGAGTCAGTTAATTAGGGTAAAAAGGACTGTTAATATGGAGGCAAACACTACAGACAGACTGCATGATATGGGTAGTACATTTTTGGACAGAGGATACCCTGGGGAATTAATAAATCAAGAAATTACTAAGGTAAATCAAAATTAAAAGATCTGAGCTGCATTCACAGACAAAAAATCAAGATAAGGATGATCTCTTGGTGTTTGTCTCTAACTATGGTAGCCATAGTAAGAAATTGAGTAGAATCATACAGAAACATTGGCACAGACTGCAACAAAGACCTACCCTGTTTAAAGACCCTCCTATGATGGCATACAAAAGAAATCGTAATATTAAAGATATTCTTACAAAGCTGATATAGGTAGCCAGTCTAAAATGGAAACAGGCTACATAACCAAGAAAAATTTGGGTTGTTATCCATGTTTGGGATGCTCTGATTCTAATTCTTTAATTAAAGGAGATACGTTTGCACACCCTAGAACTGGTAAATTGTATAATATTAGAGATTTCTTTGCTTGTAACTCAAGTTATGTGATTTATCTGATAAAGTGCCTGTGTTCCAGGATTTATTTAGGAGAGACCACAAGGAAGATACGTGACCGCATATTTTAGAAGTTAACCTTATACAATTATAGATCCATGGAAGTTCTGACTACAAAGATTAGAAAAAGAAAAAAACACACAATTGTTTATAACCTGGTTTATTAAAATGTTCACATTTTTGTGTTAGATTTCTCACATGTCACAATATATACATAAAAGAATGGTAAAGTTGGAATCTGCTCTGTCTGCTGAAAAAATAGTATATAGTTGTGTTATTCAGTATACAGTTGAGTTACTAGTTCCAGTAGTGCATAAAGGTAAGCAACATCTAAAATTTACAACAGCTCAGCGCATGTCTTATGCTTATCCCAGGCATTATTATGTAGGATAGCCTTATGCTTATCCCAAGCATTTATTAGTAAGTAGGATAGCCTTATGCTTATCACAGACATTAATTTGAATGTAGGATAGCCTGATGCTTATCCCAGGTAGTAATTAGTATGTAGGAGAGCCTTATGCATATTGCAGGCATTAATTAGTATGTAGGAGAACCTTATGCTTAACCCAGGCTTATCCCAGGCATTAATTTGTATGTAGGAGAGCCTTATGCTTATCCAAGGCATTATTTGTATGTAGGATAGCCTTATGCTTATCTCAGGCATTAATTTGTATGTAAGATAGCCTTATGCATATTGCAGGTATTAATTAGTATGTAGGATAACCTTATGCTTATCCCAGGCATTAATTAGTATGTAGGATGACCTTATGCTTTTCCCATGCATTAATTAGTATGTAGGATAGCCTTATGCATATTGCAGGTATTAATTAGTATGTAGGATAGCCTTATGCTTATCCCAGGCATTAATTAGTATGTAGGATAGCCTTATGCTTATCCCAGGCATTAATTTGTATGTATGAGAGCCTTATGCTTATCCCAGGCATTAATTAGTATGTAGGATAGCCTTATGCTTATCCCAGGCATTCATTTGTATGTAGGAGAGCCTTATGCATATTGCAGGTATTAATTATTATGTAGGATAGCCTTATGCTTATCCCAGCCATTAATTAGTATGTAGGATAGCCTTATGCTTATCCCAGGCATTAATTAGTATGTAGGATAGCCTTATGTGTATCCCAGGCATTAATTAGTATGTAGGATAGCCTTATGCATATTGCAGGTATTAATTAGTATGTTGGAAAACCTTATGCTTATCCCAGGCATTAATTAGTATGTAGGATAGCCTTATGCTTATATCAGGCATTAATTAGTATGTAGGATAGCCTTATGCATATTGCAGGTATTAATTAGTATGTTGGAAAACCTTATGCTTATCCCAGGCATTAATTAGTATGTAGGATAGCCTTATGCTTATATCAGGCAGTAATTAG
The DNA here is from genome assembly GCF_027579735.1 of Bombina bombina. Taxonomy (NCBI): domain Eukaryota; kingdom Metazoa; phylum Chordata; class Amphibia; order Anura; family Bombinatoridae; genus Bombina; species Bombina bombina. Next base: position 37,342,236 of record NC_069505.1, read on the forward strand.
TATGTAGGAGAGCCTTATGCTTATCCCAGGCATTAATTAGTATGTAGGATAGCCTTATGCATATTGCAGGTATTAATTAGTATGTTGGAGAGCCTTATGCTTATCCCAGGCATTAATTAGTATGTAGGATAGCCTTATGCATATTGCAGGTATTAATTAGTATGTTGGAAAACCTTATGCTTATCCCAGGCATTAATTAGTATGTAGGATAGCCTTATGCTTATATCAGGCAGTAATTAGTATGTAGGATAGCCCATGCATAGCCCATGCATTAATTAGTATGTAAGAGTAGGCTTACCAGAAGTCCCACTTTTACTGGGATTGTCCCGGTTTGGAGGCGCTGTCCCAGTGTCCCACCCAGTTGTTCATTCTGTCCCAGTAGAGTTGCCACCTCCAGGTTTTAAATCATGTGTCTGGGTTTCAGACCACCTGAAACCCAGACACATTATTCAAAATGACTGGACTGTGGCTCTCCAGCATAGTTGGATGCTGGTACTTTGTTACATACAGCCCTGCTTAGCTTAACATTCGTGTCCTTCAAAGTTTACATTTAGTAATACAGGCTGAGTGAGAAGCATAGGGTTTTTTGTAATTTTGTAGTACTACTTGGTTTATTTTTCTAAGAATTTAACACCCCCGACCCCTGGTGTCATTGCCGGTAATACACCTTTAGGGGAATCATATGGGTATGACTAGGAAGTACAGACAGGCAGGATTTTTGGCCTGGATCTTGCTTTACTTATTGCAGGATAGCATTTTGGCTGTAATCTTCCTGCATTGTGGTATAGAGTAGCCTCTTAAACAGCTTTAGCAGGTACGTGTTTCTTTTTTACTTTCATTCAATGTTGTATTTATGCCTTATCGGTATCTGGCTCTGTTCCTTAATTAGACACATAAAACACATATTACACTGCAGATATTACATTGTGAAATTGATAATTATGCTTGATGTTCGGCATTATTTAGAATCTGAGATTTAGATTAATGATTTATTTGCCATGACAACGTAATGGTGCCATTTTCACTAGGGGGTGGTGTTATCAGACATCCCAACCTGCAAAAACTCATTTCAGGGAGGTGGCTTCTCCCGCTACTGCGCCGGCCCCCCATCCCATTTATATATTGGACACCTTGAAACCCTAAACAAGAGAGACTTTTCATTAAAGTAGCTTCCCACTAAAGTCACATAAAATGTAGCTTTATTGCACAACCACATATAACAAACCTATTTTCCAGGGATCGTACACTTGTTGAATGCTCAAATATTTTAGAATATGAAGTTTAATTACGTGCAGTAAATAAGGTAGTATTTGTGTTTTATTTTATTAAAATCAGTGGGGGGGGGGGGGGGGCTTTTTGGTTACTGAGGCTTTAAGGGTTCTATAATGTCCCAGGAACTAAAGGCATTCCTTAAAGAAACACTTTTCCGGATTTGGACCACATTGGATCATAATACTTGGAGTTTCAGGGAGATTGCACTCCATTTGCTGGCATCAGGGAGCCGCTATTACAATCAGGGAGACTTGGGATGTCTGTGTTATGGTCTATTTAAACTGTGTGATTCACTTGTTTGACTGAGGAAGGGTAGAGTATCCACGAAACATTACACACATAAAAGCTACTACTTTAAAAGGACCGGTAATGCCACACCCCCTTGACCACGCTCCTGACCACACCCCCACTGGCACCGCACCAGGTGGTCCCAGTTTAACCTCTAAAAATTATGGTAAGCCTATGTAAGAGAGCCGTATGCATATTGCAGGTATTAATTAGTATGTAGGAGAGCCTTATTCTTATCCAAGGCATTAATTAGTATGTAGGATAGCCCATGCATAGCCCATGCATTAATTAGTATGTAAGAGAGCCGTATGCATATTGCAGGTATTAATTAGTATGTAGGAGAGCCTTATTCTTATCCAAGGCATTAATTAGTATGTAGGATAGCCCATGCATAGCCCATGCATTAATTAGTATGTAAGAGAGCCATATGCATATTGCAGGTATTAATTAGTATGTAGGAGAGCCTTATTCTTATCCAAGGCTGGCTCCTAAGCTTTAAATTCCTACTTTTTATATATAGATACCAAGATAAAAGAAAATTGATAATAGGAGTAAATAAGAAAGTTGCTTAAAATTGCTGCTCTATCTGAATCAAAGAAAAAAATGTGGGTATAGTATACTTTTAATGTTGTATCTACTTACAAATTAAAGTTATTGAGTTCTAGTTTAATTCATTCATATACTAGTAGTTAATCAGATGGATTTCTGTTCTGGTCAGCTAATTAATAAACTCTGCTAATATAAGCCTTGGATTTCCTTTGAAGCTACTAATTACCCGTGGTTAGCGATCGCCATCTGCTGGTTGCAAGGTGTTATTACTGTTGTTATATCCGGGAGCTGCAATGACACAGGAAGCTATCCTGACATCATAATGAAAACCCTCTATGCTCGCTGGTAGCAACCGGAAGTTGTTTTTCCCTAGAACGGACATCAGTTACGGGGCACTGGGACATCCCGAGAGGGTAAAAGGGGGGTGAGCGAGGGTCGGGCGTGCTGGGAGCTAGAGGTGTCAGTTATGGACAGAGGTGGATAGTGGTCACATTCTCAGGGCGGGGAGCATTTATGGGTTCATGAGGGTTACTGGTGGGATAGGAGGCACAGGGTCTGTCACTGTTAGGTATAGATAGACTACATAGCTCATGTATGAGGTTGGGTCACGGACTGATGATATCATAGACTGGGTATGGTGTGTGGTGGTCACAGACTGATGATGTCAAAAATTTGGTACGTCATGTGTGTGACACGAGTTGATGACATCAGCTGTGTGTGACTAATGATGTCATAGGTTGTGTATAATTATTTAATTATGCTTATGAGCATTACTGTTTTTTCCCATTACAGGTGGCAAGTCGGCAACCCTAGTCTAATAAATTGTGCATGACAGGGACTGATGACATCACAGGTTGTGTATGTCGTGTGTGGAAGGAACCAGTGATGTCATAGGTTGGATATGCCATGTGACATGAACTGATAATGTCATAGGTAGGGTATGATAGGGGGTCATGGAATGATGATGGTAAAGGCAGGGTATGGTGTACGTGTGCTAGACTGATGATGTCATAGACTGTGCAATACAGGGCTTGACAAACCAAGGTGCCAGTTAACTGTCTCCTTAAAATTAGGCCCTGATGTCCTGGTTTACACCCCCCAATACACCATTAGGTACCCCCCACTTACTCCTACCAGCCACATTAAAAATGTAGTTTGGTGGGGCTGGGTCTTTTCTGCTTTGCAGCAGTGAAATACAAATCCATATTTTGTGAATCCCTCTCTCTAACACCTACTGTGAAGCCCCTTTACCAATGACGTGAGGTGAGAGAGAGTTAAAGGCATATGAAACTTTTCCTTTTGTGATTTAGACAGAGCATACATTTTTTTAAATATGGTCTGGCTCCTGATGGTTTTAGATATGTAATAGGGAGCCGTGATCCGATGATGTTAGATATGTAATAGGGAGCCGTGAGCTGATGGTGTTAGTGCTCTAATAGGGAGCTGTGAGCTGATAGTGTTAGAGCTGTAATAGGGAGCTGTGAGCTGATGGTGTTAGAGCTGTAATAGGGAGCCGTGAGCTGATGATGTTAGAGCTGTAATAGGGAGCCGTGAGCTGATGGTGTTAGAGCTGTAATAGGGAGCCGTGAGCTGATGATGTTAGAGCTGTAATAGGGAGCCGTGAGCTGATGATGTTAGAGCTGTAATAGGGAGCTGTGAGCTGATGATGTTAGAGCTGTAATAGGGAGCCATGAGCTGATGGTGTTAGATCTGTAATAGGGAGCCGTGAGCTGATGATGTTAGAGCTGTAATAGATAGCCGTGAGCTGATGATGTTAGAGCTGTAATAGGGAGCTGTGAGCTGATGATGTTAGAGCTGTAATAGGGAGCCATGAGCTGATGATGTTAAAGCTGTAATAGGGAGCTGTGAGCTGATGATGTTAGAGCTGTAATAGGGAGCCGTGAGCTGATGGTGTTAGAGCTGTAATAGATAGCCGTGAGCTGATGATGTTAGAGCTGTAATAGGGAGCCGTGAGCTGATGGTGTTAGAGCTGTAATAGGGAGCCGTGAGCTGATGATGTTAGAGCTGTAATAGGGAGCTGTGAGCTAATTATGTTAGAGCTGTAATAGGGAGCCGTGAGCTGATGGTGTTAGAGCTGTAATAGGGAGCCGTGAGCTGATGTTGTTAGAGCTGTAATAGGGAGCTGTGAGCTGATGATGTTAGATATGTAATAGGGAGCCGTGAGCTGATGGTGTTAGTGCTGTAATAGGGAGCTGTGAGCTGATGGTGTTAGAGCTGTAATAAGGAGCCGTGAGCTGATGATGTTAGAGCTGTAATAGCGAGCCGTGAGCTGATGATGTTAGAGCTGTAATAGGGAGCCGTGGGCTGATGATGTTAGAGCTGTAATAGGGAGCCGTGAGCTGATGATGTTAGAGCTGTAATAGGGAGCTGTGAGCTGATGATGTTAGATCTGTAATAGGGAGCCGTGAGCTGATGATGTTAGATCTGTAATAGGGAGCCGTGAGCTGATGGTGTTAGATCTGTAATAGGGAGCCGTGAGCTGATGTTAGAGCTGTAATAGATAGCCGTGAGCTGATGATGTTAGAGCTGTAATAGGGAGCTGTGAGCTGATGGTGTTAGAGCTGTAATAGGGAGCTGTGAGCTAATTATGTTAGAGCTGTAATAGGGAGCCGTGAGCTGATGATGTTAGAGCTGTAATAGGGAGCTGTGAGCTGATGGTGTTAGAGCTGTAATAGGGAGCTGTGAGCTGATGATGTTAGAGCTGTAATAGGGAGCTGTGAGCTGATGGTGTTAGATCTGTAATAGGGAGCCGTGAGCTGATGGTGTTAGAGCTGTAATAGGGAGCCGTGAGCTGATGGTGTTAGAGCTGTAATAGGGAGCCGTGAGCTGATGGTGTTAGAGCTGTAATAGGGAGCCGTGAGCTGATGGTGTTAGAGCTGTAATAGGGAGCCGTGAGCTGATGATGTTAGAGCTGTAATAGGGAGCTGTGAGCTGATGGTGTTAGAGCTGTAATAGGGAGCTGTGAGCTGATGATGTTAGAGCTGTAATAGGGAGCTGTGAGCTGATGGTGTTAGATCTGTAATAGGGATCCGTGAGCTGATGATGTTAGAGCTGTAATAGGGAGCCGTGAGCTGATGATGTTAGAGCTGTAATAGGGAGCCGTGAGCTGATGATGTTAGAGCTGTAATAGGGAGCCGTGAGCTGATGTTGTTAGAGCTGTAATAGGGAGCTGTGAGCTGATGATGTTAGATATGTAATAGGGAGCCGTGAGCTGATGGTGTTAGTGCTGTAATAGGGAGCTGTGAGCTGATGGTGTTAGAGCTGTAATAGGGAGCTGTGAGCTGATGATGTTAGAGCTGTAATAGGGAGCCGTGAGCTGATGGTGTTAGAGCTGTAATAGGGAGCCGTGAGCTGATGATGTTAGAGCTGTAATAGGGAGCCGTGAGCTGATGGTGTTAGAGCTGTAATAGGGAACCGTGAGCTGATGATGTTAGAGCTGTAATAGGGAGCCGTGAGCTGATGATGTTAGAGCTGTAATAGGGAGCCTTGAGCTGATGATGTTAGAGCTGTAATAGGGAGCCGTGAGCTGATGATGTTAGAGCTGTAATAGGGAGCCGTGAGCTGATGATGTTAGAGCTGTAATAGGGAGCCGTGAGCTGATGATGTTAGAGCTGTAATAGGGAGCCGTGAGCTGATGATGTTAGAGCTGTAATAGGGAGCCGTGAGCTGATGATGTTAGAGCTGTAATAGGGAGCCGTGAGCTGATGATGTTAGAGCTGTAATAGGGAGCCGTGAGCTGATGATGTTAGAGCTGTAATAGGGAGCCGTGAGCTGATGATGTTAGAGCTGTAATAGGGAGCCGTGAGCTGATGGTGTTAGAGCTGTAATAGGGAGCCGTGAGCTGATGGTGTTAGAGCTGTAATAGGGAGCCGTGAGCTGATGATGTTAGAGCTGTAATAGGGAGCTGTGAGCTGATGGTGTTAGATCTGTAATAGGGAGCTGTGAGCTGATGATGTTAGAGCTGTAATAGGGAGCCGTGAGCTGATGGTGTTAGAGCTGTAATAGGGAGCTGTGAGCTGATGGTGTTAGAGCTGTAATAGGGAGCTGTGAGCTGATGATGTTAGAGCTGTAATAGGGAGCCGTGAGCTGATGATGTTAGAGCTGTAATAGGGAGATGTGAGCTGATGATGTTTGAGCTGTAATAGGGAGCCGTGAGCTGATGATGTTAGAGCTGTAATAGGGAGCTGTGAGCTGATGGTGTTAGAGCTGTAATAGGGAGTTGTGAGCTGATGATGTTAGAGCTGTAATAGGGAGCCGTGAGCTGATGGTGTTAGAGCTGTAATAGGGAGCCGTGAGCTGATGGTGTTAGAGCTGTAATAGGGAGCTGTGAGCTAATTATGTTAGAGCTGTAATAGGGAGCCGTGGGCTGATGATGTTAGAGCTGTAATAAGGAGCCGTGAGCTGATGATGTTAGAGCTGTAATAGGGAGCTGTGAGCAGATTATGTTAGAGCTGTAATAGGGAACTGTGAGCTGATGATGTTAGAGCTGTAATAGGGAGCCGTGAGCTGATGATGTTAGAGCTGTAATAGGGAGCCGTGAGCTGATGATGTTAGAGCTGTAATAGGGAGCCGTGAGCTGAGGATGTTAGAGCTGTAATAGGGAGCCGTGAGCTGAGGATGTTAGAGCTGTAATAGGGAGCCGTGAGCTGATGGTGTTATAGCTGTAATAGGGAGCTGTGAGCTGATGATGTTAGATCTGTAATAGGGAGCCGTGAGCTGATGGTGTTAGATCTGTAATAGGAAGTTGTGAGCTGATGTTAGAGCTGTAATAGGGAGCCGTGAGCTGATGATGATAGAGCTGTAATAGGGAGCTGTGAGCTGATGGTGTTAGAGCTGTAATAGGGAGCTGTGAGCTAATTATGTTAGAGCTGTAATAGGGAGCCGTGAGCTGATGATGTTAGAGCTGTAATAGGGAGCTGTGAGCTGATGGTGTTAGAGCTGTAATAGGGAGCTGTGAGCTGATGATGTTAGAGCTGTAATAGGGAGCTGTGAGCTGATGGTGTTAGATCTGTAATAGGGAGCCGTGGGCTGATGGTGTTAGAGCTGTAATAGGGAGCCGTGAGCTGATGGTGTTAGATCTGTAATAGGGAGCCGTGAGCTGATGATGTTAGAGCTGTAATAGGGAGCCGTGAGCTGATGATGTTAGAGCTGTAATAGGGAGCCGTGAGCTGATGGTGTTAGCTGTAATAGGGAGCCGTGAGCTGATGGTGTTAGAGCTGTAATAGGGAGCCGTGAGCTGATGATGTTAGAGCTGTAATAGGGAGCTGTGAGCTGATGGTGTTAGAGCTGTAATAGGGAGCTGTGAGCTGATGGTGTTAGAGATGTAATAGGGAGCTGTGAGCTGATGATGTTAGAGCTGTAATAGGGAGCTGTGAGCTGATGGTGTTAGATCTGTAATAGGGTTCCGTGAGCTGATGATGTTAGAGCTGTAATAGGGAGCCGTGAGCTGATGGTGTTACAGCTGTAATAGGGAGCTGTGAGCTGATGGTGTTAGAGCTGTAATAGGGAGCCGTGAGCTGATGTTGTTAGAGCTGTAATAGGGAGCTGTGAGCTGATGATGTTAGATATGTAATAGGGAGCCGTGAGCTGATGGTGTTAGTGCTGTAATAGGGAGCTGTGAGCTGATGGTGTTAGAGCTGTAATAGGGAGCTGTGAGCTGATGATGTTAGAGCTGTGATAGGGAGCCGTGAGCTGATGGTGTTAGAGCTGTAATAGGGAGCCGTGAGCTGATGATGTTAGAGCTGTAATAGGGAGCCGTGAGCTGATGGTGTTAGAGCTGTAATAGGGAGCCGTGAGCTGATGATGTTAGAGCTGTAATAGGGAGCCGTGAGCTGATGATGTTAGAGCTGTAATAGGGAGCCGTGAGCTGATGATGTTAGAGCTGTAATAGGGAGCCGTGAGCTGATGATGTTAGAGCTGTAATAGGGAGCCGTGAGCTGATGATGTTAGAGCTGTAATAGGGAGCCGTGAGCTGATGATGTTAGAGCTGTAATAGGGAGCCGTGAGCTGATGATGTTAGAGCTGTAATAGGGAGCTGTGAGCTGATGATGTTAGAGCTGTAATAGGGAGCCGTGAGCTGATGATGTTAGAGCTGTAATAGGGAGCCGTGAGCTGATGATGTTAGAGCTGTAATAGGGAGCCGTGAGCTGATGATGTTAGAGCTGTAATAGGGAGCCGTGAGCTGATGATGTTAGAGCTGTAATAGGGAGCCGTGAGCTGATGATGTTAGAGCTGTAATAGGGAGCCGTGAGCTGATGGTGTTAGAGCTGTAATAGGGAGCCGTGAGCTGATGGTGTTAGAGCTGTAATAGGGAGCCGTGAGCTGATGATGTTAGAGCTGTAATAGGGAGCTGTGAGCTGATGATGTTAGAGCTGTAATAGGGAGCTGTGAGCTGATGGTGTTAGATCTGTAATAGGGAGCTGTGAGCTGATGGTGTTAGAGCTGTAATAGGGAGCCGTGAGCTGATGGTGTTAGAGCTGTAATAGGGAGCCGTGAGCTGATGGTGTTAGAGCTGTAATAGGGAGCCGTGAGCTGATGGTGTTAGAGCTGTAATAGGGAGCTGTGAGCTGATGATGTTAGAGCTGTAATAGGGAGCTGTGAGCTGATGATGTTAGAGCTGTAATAGGGAGCCGTGAGCTGATGATGTTAGAGCTGTAATAGGGAGCTGTGAGCTGATGATGTTAGAGCTGTAATAGGGAGCTGTGAGCTGATGATGTTAGAGCTGTAATAGGGAACTGTGAGCTGATGATGTTAGAGCTGTAATAGGGAGCCGTGAGCTGATGTTGTTAGAGCTGTAATAGGGAGCCGTGAGCTGATGATGTTAGAGATGTACTAGGGAGCTGTGAGCTGATGATGTTAGAGCTGTAATAGGGAGCTGTGAGCTGATAGTGTTAGAGCTGTAATAGGGAACTGTGAGCTGATGATGTTAGAGCTGTAATAGGGAGCCGTGAGCTGATGATGTTAGAGCTGTAATAGGGAGCCGTGAGCTGATGATGTTAGAGCTGTAATAGGGAACTGTGAGCTGATGATGTTAGAGCTGTAATAGGGAGCCGTGAGCTGATGATGTTAGAGCTGTAATAGGGAGCTGTGAGCTGATGATGTTAGAGCTGTAATAGGGAGCCGTAAGCTGATGATGTTAGAGCTGTAATAGGGATCCGTGAGCTGATGATGTTAGAGCTGTAATAGGGAGCTGTGAGCTGATGGTGTTAGAGCTTTAATAGGGAGCCGTGAGCTAATTATGTTAGAGCTATAATAGGGAGCCGTGAGCTGATGATGTTAGAGCTGTAATATGGAGCCGTGAGCTGATGATGTTAGAGCTGTAATAGGGAGCCGTGAGCAGATTATGTTAGAGCTGTAATAGGGAGCCGTGAGCTGATGATGTTAGAGCTGTAATAGGGAGCCGTGAGCTGATAGTCATATCTGTGGCACAAAGTAATCACTGTATATAACACGCATGTATAACAGAGAGCAGTGCTCTGATTTGATGAGCTTGATAGTAAAACATCGTCCTCACTGAAACAGGAAGTATTCTTGCTCTAAGTTAGTTATAGCCCATTTTATTTCATTAGACGCTAAGGGACATAAGAATGCAAAAAGCAAGTGCTATAATATTTTTTATTGCACTACTACGTGTATATAATGATGTTTATAATCGGAGTAGCTCAGGAGCAGTAGTGCACTACTGGGAGCTAGCTGAGCACATCTGGTGAGCAAATGACAAGAGAAAAATATGTGTACTCAGAATGTAGAACCCAGGAGGGGATCTCAGAAAAATGTGCGCTCTCTGTAAAAGGAATCTAAACACAATCAAAGGAATCTAAACAACATAATAAAAGGAATCTAAACAACACAATAAAAGGAATCTAAACATCACAATAAAAGGAATCTAAACAACACAATAAAGCACAAAGAATGTATAAAATTGTGGGAACCAATGTTCACAATAGTTCAAAAATATTACTGTGAAGTCTCTTCACCAATCAACGGATCCGGTTTGATTGCATTCTCTGTTTAGGATCAGTGTCGGAGATAATAACTTAGGCAGCTCCCCTTGACCCGGTGTGAGGTGGATCTATTAGGTTAAAGCAAAAAGAGGGCGCCCTCTTTTTGCTTTAACCAAATATGTGTACCCACTATCTAGCTCCTGGTAGTAAACTGTTGCTGAGGATATGTAGATATGCTTTTCAACAAAGGATACCAAATAAATAGGTCTGATGCATGTTGATAAATATGTGATACAATTACAGCCATTCGTGTTCCTTTTTTCTTCTTCAGACGTCACTATCATGGCTAATGAGCTGGACGTGTTTGTGGGCAATACCACCCTGATAGATGAGGAGGTGTATCAGCTGTGGCTGGACGGATATTCAGGTACTAAGGCCATGTTTACTAGAATGTCTATCTAATCATGGGGCAGCGTAAGTTATATAAAAAAAAAAAAAATATATATATATATATATATACAGCCCCCAGAAAAACAGAACTAATAATGTGTTTAGTTTTTATGGCCCCAAGAAAACGGGGAACTTGTTGTGAGGGAGCAGAAAAGGTTGGCGCAACTCAAAAGTGCCGTCTGGATGCGAGAACAGCAGACAGAGGGTACCTTACAACTTATCCGGAATCTTGCCCTGTGCCAGTGGACATTTTTTAGGAAATACATTATTATATGTGAATTTAATAGCCATAAATTGATATGTGGCTCTTAAATGGCTACTGTAATGACCCAATCAGCAGCTGCTGATTACTGGGTCTGCAATATTTATATTATGTTTTTAATAAATATATATTAAATCTTTATGTATAAATAAATGTTATAAATATAGTTGTGCATTATATTATTCTTATTCACCTCTCGTATACCCTCTGCCACTTGCAGTGAGTGACGCTGTCAACATGCGCTTGAAGAGCGGGATCTTGGAGCAGACGGGCGCTGGAGCTGATGTCTTGGAGAGTGACACAATGGATCACTACCGAACCTTCCAGATGATTGAGAGGCTCCTTCATTCTCCGCCGAAATTAGTACAGCAACTGCTGTTCCAGATACCTCCCAGCAAGCAGAGCATGCTGATAGAGAAGTGAGGGCTCGGGTTATGGGGAGCTAGGATACAGAAAGTATGTGTTTGTCTACAACTACGCAATAAGTACTCAGAGCTCCGAGCGGACCCACATTTTGCAGGATTTGTACCATTTAATTTCTGTGTATGTTCTAGTTCCATAAACAGTAGAACAGAAAACATGCCCATCCCAACCTGACCGCCAGCTTCCCCCTGACTTCACCTGTTCCACCAGCACATCACCATGACGCTCCCCCCCCCACCTCCCCGATCAGACTTTACCTTGTTTCCCAGCCACAACACAAATACATCTGTTCTGTCTACTAATATAGACCTAAACAGACACAGAAAACCTAAATTATTCATTAAATGCAGAAGGAAAAGCATTTTCCTGCCCCAAATGTTTGACTTCATTATCAGATTTTTATAACGATCTTTTGTGTGCGCTTCTTTACTAACAAGTAAAGTAATAAGTAAAGATTCTAACATTTTTATGTCCTCATTAAGACTGTGCAATTAATCATGATATGACGTTATTAAAACAAACAAAAAAAAACAGTCTGGATTGTCAGTCACACAAACCTCCTCTAGTGGGGCAGGAAGTCTCATACCAGTGTCACAGCACATAACGCTACCGCCGCCATTTTACTAGAGTCATGGTTTGTTGCTTCAGCCTGAGGTGTGCACACACTTGAAATTTGTTGAACTGGTAGGGCGCACTTTCTCTTGTAAGGTGTATCCAGTCCACGGATTCATCCATTACTTGTGGGATATTCTCCTTCCCAACAGGAAGCTGCAAGAGGACACCCACAGCAGAGCTGTCTATATAGCTCCTCCACTAACTGCCACTCCCAGTCATTCTCTTGCAGCTCTCGACAAGAAAGGAAGTATCAAGAGATATGTGGTGACTTAGTGTAGTTTATCTTCAATCAAAAGTTTGTTATTTTTAAACGGTACCGGCGTTGTACTGTTATTGCCTCAAGCAGAAATTAGAAGAAGAGTTCTGCCTGAGGTTTTTGATGATCTTAGCGGTTTGTAACTAAGGTCCACTGCTGTTCTCACACATAACTGAAGAGTATGGGAAAACTTCAGCTGCAGAATTACCTGCTCTGAGGTATGTTCAGTATATTTTTTTCTAGAGAGTTGATAAGGTCTAGAAAATGCTGACAGTGCCTGATATATTTAAGGTAAGCCTGATTACAGTGATTTAACAAAAGACTGGGATCATGCTTGCAGTAAAGGGTAATATTCATGTTAATTGCTCTTATTACTTAGTATGTAAAACGTTTGCATGATATATAAAAAACGTTTTTTACTGAGGGTGATAAATCTTTATTTGGAGCCTAGTTTTCCACATGGCTGACTAGATTTCTCCTAGGAGTAGTTATTTATGTACTCTCACTTTGAGTACATGGTGGGAGGGGCCTATTTTCGCGCTCTAATTGCGCAGTAGTTTTTGCAGTCTGAGACATCCAGCTTCCCTGAAGGAGTCTCCTGACATATAGGACCTCTGTAAAGGGTTTTTGTTCCTACAAAAGTCGTTTTAAGGGCAGGTAGGAGCCACAGTAGAGCTGTGGCAGTTTGTTTGTGACTGTTTAGAACGGTTTTATCGTTTTTCTGATCCGTTTTTGAGCCTGAGGGGTTAATCATCCATTTGCAAGTGGGTGCAATGCTACTTTAGTCTATTATACACACTGTAAAAATTTCGTAGAGTTTACTGCTTTTTTTCACTGTTTTGTAGTTTATGTGATTGTTTTTTTCTCTTAAAGGCACAGTACCGTTTTTATATTCTGCTTTTTCACATTTATTAAAGTGTTTTCCAAGCTTGCTGGTCTTATTACTAGTCTGTTAAACATGTCTGACATAGAGGAAACTCCTTGTTCATTATGTTTAGAAGCCATTGTGGAACCCCCTCTTAGAATGTGTACCAAATGCACTGATCTTACTATAAATTATAAAGACCATATTCTGGCTTTAAAAGATTTATCACCAGAGGAAATCTCCCCACGTGTCAGAACCTATAACTCCCGCTCAAGGGACGCCAAGTACATCTAGCGCGCCCATTGCGTATACCTTACAAGACATAGCGGCAGTTATGAATCATACCCTTACAGAGGTATTGTCCAAACTGTCAGGGTTACAAGGAAAGCGAGACAGCTCTGGGGCTAGAACAAATACAGAGCTCTCTGACGCTTTAGTAGCTATGTCTGATACACCCTCACAATGTGCAGAAGCCGAAGCAGGAGCGCTTCTATCTGTGGGTGATTTTTTCTGATTCAGGGAAGACACTTCAACCTGATTCTGATATGTCTACATTTAAATTTAAACTTGAATACCTCCGCGTGTTGCTCAGGGAGGTTTTAGAAACTCTGGATGACTGTGACGCCATTGTAGTCCCAGAGAAATTGTGTAAATTGGATAAATACTATGCAGTACCTGTTTACACTGATGTCTTTCCAATCCTTAAGAGGTTTTCAGAAATTATTACTAAGGAATGGGATAGACCAGATGTAGCGTTCTCTCCCCCTCCTGTTTTTAAAAAGATGTTTCCTATAGATGCCGCTACACGGGACTTATGGCAGACGGTCCCTAAGGTGGAGGGAGCAGTCTCTACCCTAGCGAAGCGTACAACTATCCCTGTCGAGGACAGTTGTGCTTTTCTAGATCCAATGGACAAAAAATTACCGGGTTACCTTAAGAAATTTTTTATTCAACAAGGTTGTATTCTCCAGCCTCTTGCATGCATTGCCCCAGTCACTGCTGCTGCGGCCTTCTGGTTTGAGTCTCTAGAAGAGGCTCTACAGGTAGAAACCCCGTTGGATGATATCCTTGACAAGCTTAAAGCTCTTAAGCTAGCCAATTCATTTGTTTCTGACGCCGTTGTTCATTTAACCAAGTTAACGGCTAAAAATTCAGGTTTTGCTATTCAGGCGCGTAGGGCGCTATGGCTTAAATCCTGGTCAGCTGACGTTACTTCAAAGTCTAAGCTTCTCAACATTCCCTTCAAGGGGCAGACCCTATTCGGGCCTGGACTGAAGGAGATCATTTCTGATATGACTGGAGGAAAAGGCCACGCCCTTCCTCAGGATAGATCCAACAAATTAAGGACCAAACAGTCTAATTTTCATTCCTTTCGAAACTTCAAGAGTGGCGCAGCTTCAACTTCCTCTAATACAAAACAAGAGGGAAATTTTGCCCAGTCCAAGCCGGTCTGGAGACCTAACCAGGCTTGGAACAAGGGGAAACAGGCCAAAAAGCCTGCTGCTGCCTCTAAGACAGCATGAAGGATCAGCCCCCGATCCGGAAACGGATCTAGTAGGGGGCAGACTTTCACTTTTCGCCCAGGCTTGGGCAAGAGATGTCCAGGATCCCTGGGCGTTGTAAATTGTGTCCCAGGGATATCTTCTGGATTTCAAAGCTTCTTCCCCAAAAGGGAGATTTCATCTCTCACAATTATCTGCAAACCAGATAAAGAGAGAGGCATTCTTACATTGTGTTCAAGACCTCCTAGTTATGGGAGTGATCCACCCAGTTCCAAAGGAGGAACAGGGGTAGGGCTTCTATTCAAATCTGTTTGTAGTTCCCAAGAAAGAGGGAACCTTCAGACCAATCTTAGATCTCAAGATCTTAAACAAATTTTTCAGGGTCCCATCCTTCAAGATGGAGACTATTCGAACCATCCTACCTATGATCCAGGAGTGTCAATATATGACTACCGTGGACTTAAAGGATGCTTATCTTCACATTCCGATACACAAAGATCATCATCGGTTTCTCAGGTTCGCCTTCCTAGACAGGCACTACCAGTTTGTGGCTCTTCCCTTTGGGTTAGCCGTGGCACCAAGAATCTTTACGAAGGTTCTAGGGTCCCTCCTAGCGGTCCTAAGGTTGCAGGGTATAGCAGTAGCCCCTTACCTAGACGACAATCTGATACAGGCGTCGACTTTTCAAATCGCCAAGTCCCATACGGACATTGTTCTGGCATTCCTGAAGTCTCATGGGTGGAAGGTGAACGAAGAAAAGAGTTCTCTATCCCCTCTCACAAGAGTTTCCTTCCTAGGAACTCTGATAGATTCTGTGGAAATGAAGATTTACCTGACAGAGGCCAGGTTGTCAAAACTTTTAAATTCCTGCCGTGTTCTTTATTCCACTTTTCGCCCTTCAGTGGCTCAGTGTATGGAAGTAATCGGTTTAATGGTAGCTGCAATGGACATAGTGCCATTTGCCCGCCTACATCTCAGACCGCTGCAACTTTGCATGCTCAGTCAGTGGAATGGGAATTACACAGATTTGTCCCCTCTACTAAATCTGGATCAAGAGACCAGGGATTCTCTTCTCTGGTGGCTATCTCAGGTCCATCTGTCCAAGGGTATAACCTTCCGCAGGCCAGATTGGACAATAGTAACGACAGATGCCAGCCTTCTGGGCTGGGGTGCAGTCTGGAACTCCCTGAAGGCTCAGAATGTTTATCGGAAGGCACTCCTTCCGATAAACATTCTGGAACTAAGAGCGATATTCAATGCTCTTCAGGCTTGGCATCAGATTGCTGCGGTCAGGTTCATCAGATTTCAGTCGGACAAGGAGTTCCCTAGCAATGTTGGATTCTATGGGCAGAGGTTCACTCTTGCCATCTATCAGCTATCCATATCCCAGGAGTAGAGAACTGGGAGGCGGATTTTCTAAGTCGGCAGACTTTTCATCCGGGGGAGTGGGAACTCCATCCGGAGGTATTTGCACAGTTGATTCAACTTTGGGGCAAACCAGAACTGGATCTCATGGCGTCTCGTCAGAACGCCAAGATTCCACCATTTCCTCTGCTCTCTCGTCTGATTGCCAAGATCAAGCAGGAGAGAGCTTCGGTGATTTTGATAGCACATGCGTGGCCACGCAGGACTTGGTATGCAGATCTGGTGGACATGTCATCCTTTCCACCATGGACTCTGCCGCTGAGGCAGGACCTTCTACTTCAGGGTCCTTTCAACCATCCAAATCTAATTTCTCTGCGTCTGACTGCTTGGAGATTGAACGCTTGATTTTATCAAAACGTGGTTTCTCTGAGTCGGTCCCTGATACCTTAATTTAGGCTCTAAAGCCGGTCACCAGGAAAATCTATCATAAGATATGGTGTAGATATCTTCATTGGTGTGAATCCAAGGGTTACTCATGGAGTAAGGTCAGGATTCCTAGGATATTATCTTTTCTCCAAGAAGGATTGGAGAAGGGATTGTCAGCTAGTTCCTTAAAGGGACAGATTTATGCTCTGTCTATTCTTTTGCACAAGCTGATACTCCAGACGTTCAGGCGATTTGTCAGGCTTTAGTTAGAATCAAGCCTGTGTTTAAACCTGTTGCTCCACCATGGAGTTTAAATTTAGTTCTTAAGGTTCTGCAAGGGGTTTCGTTTGAACCTTTGCATTCCATAGATATTAAACTTTTATCTTGGAAAGTTCTGTTTTTAGTAGCTATCTCCTCGGCTCGAAGAGTTTCGGAGTTATCTGCCTTACAATGTGATTCCCCTTATTTCATTTTCCATGCAGATAAGGTAGTGTTACGTACCAAACCTGGTTTTCTTCCTAAGGTAGTATCTAATAAAAATATCAATCAGAAGATTGTTGTTCCTTCACTATGTCTTAATCCTTCTTCAAAGAAGGAATGTCTATTACACAATCTTGATGTGGTTCGTGCTTTAAAATTTTGGCTAAGAAGCATAATCCACTTAGCTTATGAGACTGCTGGCCAGCAGCCTCCTGAAAGAATTACAGCTCATTCCACTAGAGCAGTAGCTTCCACATGGGCTTTTAAGAATGAGGCTTCTGTTGAACAGATTTGTAAGGCGGCGACTTGGTCTTCGCTTCATACGTTTTCTAAATTCTACAAATTTGATACTTTTGCTTCTTCGGAGGCTATTTTTGGGAGATAGGTCTTACAGGCAGTGGTGCCTTCCGTTTAAGCGCCTGCCTTGTCCCTCCCTTCATCCGTGTCCTATAGCTTTGGTATTGGTATCCCACAAGTAATGGATGAATCCGTGGACTGGATACACCTTACAAGAGAAAACAAAATTTATGCTTACCTGATAAATTTATTTCTCTTGTGGTGTATCCAGTCCACGGCCCGCCCTGTCATTTTAAGGCAGTTGTTTTTTATTTTTAAAACTACAGTCACCACTGCACCCTATAGTTTCTCCTTTCTCTTGCTTGTCTTCGGTCGAATGACTGGGAGTGGCAGTTAGGGGAGGAGCTATATAGACAGCTCTGCTGTGCGTGTCCTCTTGCAGCTTCCTGTTGGGAAGGAGAATATCCCACAAGTAATGGATGAATCCGTGGACTGGATACACCACAAGAGAAATAAATTTATCAGATAAGCATAAATTTTGTTTTTATCTGGCGTATTCAGTCTGCTGTGCAAATTGCAAAGGGTACAAGCCGCTGTTTTGATTTATTTGTTTTACATATCTTTCAGGCCGAGTCCCATATTTATGAGGTAATAGGGAGGTGTCTGTCTGTCATCTTTTCCCTTACCCTCTTCCTCTGCTTTTACATCACTTTGTCGTTTAGATATTATGCCTTTGATGAAGCTTTTGTCAGGGAAGTTCTTGGTAAGAAACTTTCTAAGGGAACAAAGAAAGATCTGGATGATGTCAGTGCAAAGACCGGGGTCACCCTAAAGAGCTGCCGGCGCCAGGTAAGCACTGCTCGCCACGGGTTAAACTTGCACAAGTCAGTGAGGGGATCCTCAGAAATGATGTCCTTTTATTTTCTTTTTCCTGCAGTTTGATAACTTCAAGAGAGTGTTTAAGGTTGTGGAAGAGATGAGGGGCGCCCTCGTGGAGAACATTCAGCAGAACTTCCTGTTGTCAGATAAGTTAGCCAGGTAGGTTTGTAGCGATGTATGTGTCATCTCCTGTAGCGCCCTACATAGTGTCATTAGAACTGTGTGTGTCCTCTAGTATGTGTCATCTCCTGTAGCGCCCTACATAGTGTCATTAGAACTGTGTCTGCCCTCTAGTATGTGTCATCTCCTTTAGCGCCCTACATAGTGTCATTAGAACTGTGTGTGCCCTCTAGTATGTGTCATCTCCTGTAGCGCCCTACATAGTGTCATTAGAACTGTGTGTGTCCTCTAGTATGTGTCATCTCCTGTAAAGCCCTACATAGTGTCATTAGAACTGTGTGTCCTCTAGTATGTGTCATCTCCTGTAGCGCTCCTACATAGTGTCATTAGAACTGTGTGTCCTCTAGTATGTGTCATCTCCTGTAGCGCCCTACATAGTGTCATTAGAACTGTGTGTCCTCTAGTATGTGTCATCTCCTGTAGCGCCCTACATAGTGTCATTAGAACTGTGTGTGCCCTCTAGTATGTGTCATCTCCTGTAGCGCCCTACATAGTGTCATTAGAACTGTGTGTGTCCTCTAGTATGTGTCATCTCCTGTAGCGCCCTACATAGTGTCATTAGAACTGTGTGTGCCCTCTAGTATGTGTCATCTCCTGTAGCGCCCTACATAGTGTCATTACCTGATAAATGTATTTATTTCTTGACACAATGAGTCCACGGATCATCAATAATTACTGTTGGGAATATCACTCCTGCCCAGCAGGAGGCAGCAAAGAGCACCACAGCAAAGCTGTCAAATATCTCCTCTCTTCCCTCCCACCCCAGTCATTCGACCGAAGTAAAGGAGAGAAAGGAAGAAACAAGGCGCAGAGGTGTCTGAAGTTTATAACATACTAACAACCTGTCTAAATAACAGGGTGGGCCGTAGACTCATCGTGTCAAGAAAGAAAGAAATTTATCAGGTAAGCATAAATGTTTTCTTTCTAATGACACGATGAGTCCATGGATCATCATTAATTACTGTTCGGAATCAATACCCAAGCTAGAGTACACAGATGATAAGGGAGGGACAAGACAGGAAACCTAAACGGAAGGCACCACTGCTTGAAAAACCTTTCTCCCAAAAGAGTCAAATTTATAGAAGTTTGGAAAAATGTGAAGAGAGGACCAGGTTACAGGCTTGCAAATCTGTTCCATAAAGGCTTCATTTTGAATGCTCAGGAAGAGGGAACAACTCTCACAGAAAGAGCTGTTACTCCCTTGGGAGGCTGCTGTCCAGCAGTTTCATAGGCAAAACAAATGGTACTGCTCAGCCACAAAGTAAAAGAAGTAGCCGTAGCTTTCTGTCTCTTACGTTAAACAGAAGACTGACGAAAATCCTTAGTCGCCTGTAAAAAGAATCATAGTGCACGTACCACGTTCAGATTGTGTAAAAACTGTTCCTCATGAAAAGAAGGATTAGGACACAAGGAAGGAACAACAATCTCCTGATTAATGTTCCGTTCTGAAACTAATTTATGGAGAAACCCTAATTTAGTACGTAAACCCACCTTATCCAAATAAAAAATAAGGTAAGGAGACTCATACTGTAAAGCCGAGAGCTCTGACACTCTACAAGCAGAGGAAATGGCAACAAGAAACAAAACTTTCCAAGATAACAACTTAATATCTAAGGAATGCAGCGGCTCAAACTGAGCCCCTTGAAGAACCTTAAGAACTAAAGACTCCATGGAGGAGTAACTGATTTATACACAGGCCTGATCTAGACCAAGGCCTGACCAAACGATTGTACGTCTGGGAGGTCTGCCAGACGGTTATGTAACAAAATAGTTATTCGACCCTTTAGGGAACTTGCCGATAATCCCTTCTCCAAACCTTAAAGAAAGGACATCTAGGAATCTGAACTCTAGTCGAAGAGTAGCCCTTGGAATCACACCAGTATAAATATTTACACCATATCTTATGGTAAATTTTAATAGTCACTGGTTTACGAGCCTGAATCATGGTCTCAATGACAGATTCCGAAAATCCATGCATGGATAAAATAAAGCATTCATCTTCAAGTAGTCAGCTTCAGAGAAACTAGATTTGGATGAAAGAAGGGTCCTTGAAGTAGAAGGTCCTTCCTCAACAGAAGTCTCTAAGGTGGAAGAGGTGACATGTCCACCAGAACTGCATACCAAATCCTGCGAGGCCACGCCGGTGAAATGAGGATTACAGACGCCCTCTCCTGCTTAATTCGAGCCACGACTCGAGGAAGAAAAGCAAACGGAGGAAATAGGTATGCGAGACTGAAATTCCAAGGTACCGCCAGAGCATCTATCAGTACAGCCTGAGGGTTCCTTGACCTCGACCCGTACCTCGGAAGCTTGGCATTCTGTCGAGAAGTCATGAGATCCAATTACAACTGACCCCATTTGAGAATCAGGCTGGAAAAACACTTCCGGATGGAGTTCCCACTCCCCGGGTGAAAGGTCTGCCTGCTTACGAAGTACGCCTCCCAGATGTCCACTTTGTGAATGTGGATCGCCGACAGACAGCAATTGTGGGTCTCCTCCCACTGAACGATCTTGGCTACTTCTGTCATGGCCAAGGAACTCCGAGTTCCTCCCTGACGGTTAATGTAAGCCCTTGAGTTTATATTGCCCGAATGGAACCTGATGAATCAGGCCGAAGCTAACTGAGGCCAGGGGAGGATTGAAGATTGCTCTCAATTCCAGAATGTTTATGGGTAGAACAGACCAAGTCCATGTTTCCTGCTCTTAGAGAGCCCCAAACTGCTCCCCAGCTCAAAAGGCTGGCATCTGTTTTCACAATCACCCAGGAAGAACTGCGAAAGCAGGTTCCCTGGGAGAGAAAATCCTGAGACAACCACCAAAGTAGAGAATCCTGCACCGGCTGTAACCGCGGAGACAGATCCGCATAATCTCCGTTCTACTACCCGTGTAAGCTTAACTGCCGAGGTCTGTGGTGGAAACGGGCGAACGGGATGATGTCCATTGCCGCTACCATCAGCCCAATTACCTCCATGCACTGAGCCACAGATGGCCGAGGAGAGGACTAAAGTGCTAGGCAAGAATCGAAATTTTTTGATCTCCTGACTACTGTCAGACTTCATTGATGAGGAGACTAATATAGTTCTCCAAGAAAACTACCCTTGTAGTTGGAACTAAGGAACTCTCTTCCAAATTCACCTTCCATCCGTGAGACCGCAGTAAAAATAACCACATTTCCATGTGTGATCTTGCTTGTTGAAAGGAAGGTGCCTGAACCAGACTGTTATCCAGATAAGGTGCCCGCAATCGGAGCAGCACCAGCAGGAATCCCAGAACCATTGAGAAAATTCTGGGAGCTGTGGCAAGGCCAAAGAAAGAGCCACGAACTGGAAGTGTTTGTCTAGAAAAGCAAACCTTAGAAACTTGTGATAGTCCTTGTGGATGGGAACATGCAAGTATGCGTCCTTCAAATCCACCGTGGTCATAATTGACCCTCTTGGACCAAAGAATGAATGGAACGAATAGTTTCCATCTTGAAGGATGGCACTCTGAGAAACTTGTTTAGACTTTTGAAATCTAAAAATGGTCTGAAGGTTCCCTCCTTCTTGGGAACCACAAACAGATTGGAATAGAATCCCAGACCTCATTCTTTCATTGGAACAGGAACAATCACTCCCAGGTCGGAGAGGTCCCGTACACAGTGTAAGAACGCCTCTCCTTTTGTCTGGTCTACAGATAAAATTGAAAGCAAAACCTGCCCCTGGG